>NC_056739.1:1094098942-1094338942 GCF_019279795.1 Protopterus annectens | reverse complement strand
ACTTGTCAGTGAATGAATGTATATAAATTCATATTGGCATGAAATAATAGCATCATCATGCCTATTGTGTATAACATATGAAAAACCTGTATGTTTCTAAATAATATAACAAGTACATTCAAGTAATAAATATAAATATAAATATGAATATAAAAACAAAAATATACCAGCATATAACAAAATCTATAAAAATACCTTAAAAATTCATGTTTAATGTTATATATGATAACTCAGAGATTGTACACTTCCTAGGAAAGGGGCATATTCCCCAATTCCAGCAGTTGTAAATCTCACACACTTACTGACCTAATGGCAACATTTGGGAGTTTTAATTAATAGAAGCTCTCCCATAAAAAGAGAGAGAGAGAGAATGAGAGAGACACAAATACACAGTCACACACACAAGTTTATAATGAGTTGTCAAGCTGCTCCTTATCACCGCATAAAGTAATGAAAATCTCAAGCCATCCCAGAAAAAACACCATATGAAGTTCATGGCTTCCTTACTTCTCACACTAAAAATGCCAACACACGCATCCACACTCATATCAGTCAAACCAAAATAAAACAACAACATTTATATGCGGGGCTTTTCACCCTATTACCTGTCAACATAGGGGCTTTGGCACCAAACCCTCAAACTTTTATTTATCAACTCTGTAGTCTCACAGTTGTAACACCATTGAATCCTATACTGCACTGCACTGCTATGGTCAACTAACCCAAGTCAACATAACAACCCTTAATTTGTGCATCTGATAAATAAAGTTATGTCACACATTAACAAGCTGTGTAATCGACAAACTGCACAATAGAGGCTGAAAGCAAAACTGGCCTGCATTTATGAGCTTTTAAACTGACAACCTAATAGAAATGGCCAGCCCTTTTACATAATATTGGAGTGCTGGATTCCTTTTGTGAAAATATAATTTGGTCCCCTTGCAACATTGTAGGGACCATGAAATGTTGAAAAGTTCAACTGACTTAATGCACTGTCAAAAATGCTAGAATAACAAAAAAAAAATTCATGCACTTCCATAACATCTGGCTATATACATATACCAAGTCTTGAGAGTGCACAGCAGTAGAAAAAAGGGAGAACTTCCTGATCCCCATTATAAAATGATCTTGTACACACAAAAAAAAACAGCACTGGCTGTTAGGGGAAACTTCAATCAACCAAAATTCAAATTCTGACTGAAAGGAAATTTGACAGAATATAAGGTATCTATCTATCTAGCTCTCTCTCTCTATATATATATATATATATATATATATATATATATATATATATATATATATATTAATGATCTTTTCTCCATCTAAAAACTCCCCCATTGATAAAAACTCCTTCAAAATAATAAGCCAGAATAACACCCCCATTGAAACTGTCCCAAACAATAAACTGCTCGGTGTCATCACTGACAAACATCTAAAATTCGATATCCACATCCAAACTGACATAAAAAAAACACCAAAAATTAGGTCTCCTATATAGGCATAACCATTACCTTACCCCTTCCACCAGAATGACCCTTGCCTCCACATTCCTTCTCCCCTCCCTAATGTATGGTGCTCCTCTGTTCTCTAATCTTCAGCTCGGCCTTCAAACTAAATTAGAAGCCTTTTACAATAAAATCTGCAAATTTGCCACCAGCTCTAGGAACTCATCCCACCACTGCATCTCCCTCCACTCACTGCAATGGCTCAAGCTTCCCAACTATCTGAACCTCCTTAAAATTATCACTGCCCATAAGCTCATATTTAAGCCATCTTCCTGTCCCACTCTCTCCACCATCTTAACCCCCTATATTCCTAATCGCTTAGATCAGAAAATCAAAACCTGCTCAAAATCTACAAACCTTAAGGGCCACCTGGGCACCTTCTGCTGTCCTGCTCCTTAGCTAAACTATGGAACCCACTTCCTCCCTCCCTTCAAAATACTCAAAACCATTCCAATTTTAAATCCCTCCACCATTCCTACCTATCTTCAAAGAGGAAATGCCCATGCTCCTTCCCAGCATAGGTCCCTCTAATATCAAAACCTATCTTCTAACTTTCTGCATCATCTCTGCACTAACATCCTCTGCCCTCCAACTCCTCCTTAAAACTTACTCCAAACTTTGTTAATACTTTATATCCAACAATTTCTTTTACTTGTTCAAATTTTATTCACTGTTAATGACTCAGACTGTACAGCTGCGAGATTTTTATTCAGCAATTGACTTTTATTATTGTAGAATGCTACATGAAGCTGATGACTTCTGGGTTTTGTATGTTTATATGTTTATATGCTTCTCACTGTTACTGGAGCTTTTCTCCCTGGTCCTCCACTGAAAACAGGCTATTTTAGGCCCAGTGGACTTCCCCAGCCATCAAACTGAAGTAAATAAATAAATGTTTTATAGTTATATATATATATATATATATATATATATATATATATATATATATATTATAAAATGAATAGTCAATGTTAATTGATTGACAGAAAAAATTGAACAAAACATATCATTAATTCATTATATTGACAACAGAAATTAGCAACATTCAGTATATCAAAAAAGGAAACAAATTTCATTTTCTGATGTTCAGCTCAAATTTGTCCTAACAGCAGTGGCATTAGGGAAGGTTCCTTTTTAAGGTATGGTGGACTGTTAGGGTTAGGATCAGGGTTAAGGTGTGCAGGGTGGGCTTTCTTTGCCACCCCCCTTCTCCACAGTAGTAATGCATCTTAGCCCTAACCCTGCTTTAGTAATGTAACCTAGTTGTAACCCTGCCCCTAACCCTAACCGTGCATTTTAACTTAACAAACCCTTTTTGTAGTGCTATCACTGCATAAGGCAGCATGGACACATGTGTGCGCATGTGCACACACACACACACACACACACACACACACACACACACACACACACTCACACACACACACACACACACACACACACACACACACACACACACACACACACACACACTCACACACACACACACACACACACACAGACACACACACTTACACAAAAACTAAATCTATCCCCTTACCCTAACCCTAAAACACACATACACTAAACGTATCATAGGATCATATAGGATCATAAGAGGTTACTAAGCTAATGGCCCTGTGGCCCTTACAAGCCTAGCCAAGAGTTTATCCCCAATCCCCTTAAAGTCATTAGCACCTGTAATTAATAATGTTCTAAACACCAATATGCTATCACTTACCTTATTGTTAAGTTTTCCATTACTTCTGGAAAACGTTCTAGTTCTTCCTTTAGCTCCTTAAAAGTGATTGAGCCACTTTTGTCTTTGTCAGCTGATTCAAAAAGTGCTACTGTGAGGTCATCCAGCTTCTCATCTGGTAAAGAAATGGCACTCTCCTTTAAGCAGGACTTGAGAACTGTCCGCAGTTCATCTGAGTCAATAGAACAATTGCCTGTAGTGCAAACATAAAATGCAGTTTATTTTTCAGCAAAACCCACTAGACTGAGATCTACTAGTTATCAAGCCTGGTTTATCAAGTCTTGCTTTGTCAGACAAACTACTCAAAACTGATCAGTCATCAATGCAGTCAGCCAGCAGCACAATTTGTAAAGTATGAAACAAGAGTTTATCAGTAGCTTCCATCATGAGATGACAACAGAGTAACAGAGAAGGTGAAACATTTTCTTTGCCACTCTTTGAATGGAGTCAACTCATCAAACACCTGTTTGATGATTTTCATTTTAATGCTAGCCAGTTGTGCTTTCAGATGGCCATTTTCAGAATACTTCCTCTCTGACTGGAACATATGATTTTGACAGTAGTATGTTCACATTCTGAGGGGAAAACATCTGACAGAATGATATTCATATGAAATGACTTTAAACAAATGATTTACAAAGACACCACAGAGAAAATTCTGAACTCTGAGGTTGCCATTGCAATTTAATAAAGACCATGAAGTCACATGGAAATTCCTTTTCTCTCAATTGGTATCCAGTTAGCTCTATACTTGATGGACTGTGCTTAATATATTCCCTTAAATTTGATTTAATGAATCTTTCAATCACTGTAAACTATATGTAAAACAGTACAAAAATGTATTGTACTTACACTGTTTTATATGAACAAAAAATAATGTGCTGTGGAAATTAAGTAAAATTTTCAGTAGTTGAAGTCTTCTTAACCTGTCCACTTTTAGATCAAAATTCATGAAGGGCTACACTTTTTTGTGTGATTTTACATGAGTAGAGCTGCAAAAGGCAGTGCCTTTACCTTATATTGCTTCTTGTTTTGTACAACTCAGTATGACCACAGAGCATTCAATGTGTTAATTTGTGTGGTTTAAATATCATTATAGGTGCCATTGCCAAGGTATAGGGTCTAAACTGTAACCATCTGATAACCTTAGACTTTTTAATCTGTGTCTTAGAAGAGTGAGACTGAATGAGTTAAAATGCCAACATATATGTACTAAGTTCAAGATTGCAATTTCATCGAATATTCCCTTTTCTCTGAGTTATGTGATTTCAGAGCTGGTATATATACATTTGGGGGACTGGTTAAGTTGGCTACACGTCAGACGATGGGGCAGGGTATTGCCCCCTTTGCCAAAAACATCGTTAAAGGAAAACAGTGATGTTTCACATCACTGATCAGTATTTTTCACACTTTTTTTTATTATTCCAGGGCCTGCATTTATGAGTCTTAGAATTACAATCTGGGGCTGTGCTAAATCACGGAGTGCAGTGTCAACGACTAGGTTTGAACCAGGGCCTGGGTGATAGAGGAGTTAAGCAGGTGGATGCAAAACCGAACATTTGAGGGGTAGCTACATACAACTAACCCCTTCCAACAACCAAGGATGGCACTGTGCTTATTGTCATCTGCACCTCATTGGACAATATGATGAAAGATGCAATATCCATCTATGGAAAGAGGGCACCTATTAGTATCCATGCTGGGCAAGTGTGGAACAGTGAAGAAAGAAAGTGGAATATGACTGATATCTGGCACCTCAGGTGTATAACAAACTATCATTGGGAAGTACTGAAACTCTCCAAAGAGGTAAAGAAAAAAAACATACCCCCACACACACACACACACACACACACACACACACACACACACACACACACACACACACACACACACACACACACACACACACACACACACACGCACACACACGCACACACACACACACACACACACACACACACACACACACACACACACACACACACACACACACACACACACACACACACACACACACACATTTTCCTTACTTGTATATACAGACTTCACTGCTAAATAACCACAAATAAAAAAAAACCTGCACAAAATGAATCCCTGAAGCTCCTTAAAGAGAAACTGCACAGCGGTGATGGAACACTGATCAGAAGTTTAACAATGAGACATTTTATTTGACGAGTTTAAACCTCATCCTCTTTGCATTCAATAGATTGACTACTTTAATAACTGCTATTAATAAATATGTGTACATTTGGTGATTATACAATGTATTCAGAATCATAAACAAGGCAATAAAATATAGCACTCCATAATATATGCAGTGCTGGAAATAACAACATTGCATGGATACACCTGAAATGCATCATAGCCTGAGCAAGATGCATTTACATTTGGTAAGCAAATCTCAGAATAAATAAAACTCAGAAGGAACGTGGTAAGAAGAAGAAGAGATGGCAGCATACAAACACAAATACAGAGAGAGACAGACAGACAGACAGAGACAGACAGACATAGAGAGATGACATTTGGGTGATAATGTTCATGATAAGAGGAAAACAGTGCAGGAGCCATAAAAAGAGAAAATGCTTTCAAAGAATAAACGTGAAAGTATGCAAAACAAATGTTTGATGGTAGGTTTTAATAGTAATTAATAGTAAAAAAGAAGAAAAGTGGGTTAAAGTAAAACTGAAAAAAAGAATAAAAGAAACCTAATAAAGGGCATTGTTATCAAAAGAGGTTTCATCAGGGACAGCTGAATTTAGTTTATGCAGAATGAACAATCAGGGAGGAGGGACCACTGTCTTTCCATGTGTAAGTTAATGTTTTAGGGTAAGAGCTGTGGTCTAAATCTGGGCATAAAGTTGGGTGTTAGAGTTAGGGTTAGGTCTTGGTTTACTATTACAGTGACATGTAGAGTTACTTTATAGGTAAGATTAGATAGTGTACGGGATGTTGTTTCCTGTCCACTGTGAAGTACTGCTGTGATTAAAATTGTTTTACTTTTATTCTTTCTGCATTTTCTTTAAATACATTTTTTCATTGAACTGATGTTGACAATTTTTATTTATTTGAGTGGATTTTATGAAACTGCACCCATTGTATGCTCTCATTCAACTTTCTCATGCCCAAAAACATCTGGTACCCAGCATTCTGTTTTTATTCACTGTGGAAGGAAGGGATAGGTAACCACAACTGGACATCATAAACAGATATAGAATCGATGCATTTGCAAGGCATAATGATACAGTCTAAGACTAATATGAGAAATATGATTCAGACATGATAGTAATAATTTGGAATACTGAAGTGTGAAATGACAAATACTAGATCAATTAGGTTTTGTCACCATTTTTTTATTAAAAATGTATTGAAAACACTCTGAAAAAATAACAGTCAAAACAATGTCTTAATGGAGGAGTTTCAAATAAGCATATTGATTGTGTAAAAATCATTCACATCTCAAAATCAGACCTTTATAAAACAAATATACCAAAAAATCTTCTAAACATTAATGGTCAGTAATCTGAAAATAAAAAAATATTTAAGGTCTCTGAAAAAAATGTTAAAATGTAGCTCTTACTAAAAATCAGGCATAAAATCAGTTATGTATTTAAATATGTATGCATATATGAGTACATTATGTTTGACTGAATGCTTGGTTCATTGATTGTACAAAGCCACTACACTAGCAATCAAATATTCATGGGGAAATTTGCTATTTCCTCACTGTTGTGCGACCTCAGAGTTGGTATATAAAAGTAGCAGGGTATGGGAGGTGCAGTTGTGCTTGCTAAGTTGGTCACTACTCTTCCCCATGTAATCTCCAGTAGATGCCCAAGCTGCTACTTAAACTCAGGTCATTATGGACTGTAGTCAGGGATTCATCCCTCTATATCAAAAGAACTGATAGAGCAGCTAAGGTGTTGTGTGTACTTTTAATGGGATGTGGTCAGCATTTTGGAACTGCAACTACTAAATCAAAATTTCAGCCTCCATCCGTCAGCAAGTTATGGTCTCAAGATGTGAGTAATGACTAACATTACCCATTACAGAGAATGGCATGTCCAGCCTAGGTGATGCTGGATGAGATGGAGTCACTTCTAAACAGCATGAGATTAAACGGGAAAAGATGGTGGTCTAGCATGATCTATGGCAGGTAGAAAATGGAAGTTAAAACAATTGAAAGCAATTTAGGAGCGTCTGCACACTGAATAACAGCTAGGAGATGCTATAGGAAGGAAAAGGAACTTTAGGATAAGACTAGCAACATTATCAAGAGGAATTTGCCTTTAAGATTCAAGCTAGAACTTGTGTATTTGCCCTAAATCTACACTCACAATTAAATATTAATAAATACGGCAGGACTGAAGATGCTGATCATTCGTGGCTCATGATACTGGCTGTTGGGCTGCAGTCTCCAAACTAAATAAAAAATAATACTGAGATTAAAATTCAGAAAGTTAAATATTGTTATTTTTTAATTAAAATAATAGTTTACTTTGTTTTCCAATGCTCAGACCTCTGACCATGTGAGCTATGAGTAAATTCCAAGATTCTTAAAAAAATCTGCTTACTCCACTCACCAGGCTATTTTTTTTTTCAAAACAGCCTGAAATTACTCTACTCCACATCTCCAAGATACTGTATTAGTATGTAATGCCTTATTACAGCTATTCATGCTGTGTTGAAAAAATCAGAAACATCACTCAACAAGGGTCTCACTGGCCTGCTGTATAAAGCAGTGAGGAAGCCTCCCTATTAGCTCAGGCTGCTTTAGGTAACTAACTGAAGCAGCCTGAGACAGAAATGGAAAGAATTATTATATGGTTGCAGAGGCATGAGTGTGGGGGCTATATATATATATAGGAGCACTACAGAATCCTGAAAGCCCAAAATCCTGAAACCAGAATCTCGAAAGTTCAAAATACTGAAAACACACAGGATACCAAAACTTACTATATTCCAGCACAAGTACATACAGAAACAAATAAAAGACAAACCATTATTACTCTTCTCCAAGTATAAACAGGGGCAAGCCCCCCTTCACCCCCCATGTGGGGGGTTGCTCCCACCACACCCCCTGCTACTTAAATATATCAACTCCGAGATTGCACTTAGTGTAATGAAGTGCAATCTCAGAGTTGATATATTTAAGTAGCAGGGGATGCAGGGAGACTTGCCCCCCTGCATATAGTTGAAGGGTAGTATGTTTCTGTATGTATCTGTGCTGGAATATAGTAACTGGTGGTATCCTGTGTGTTTTCAGTATTTTGAGATTTCAGTATTTTGAACTTTCGAGATTTTGGTCACAGGATTTTGGTCTTTCAGGATTCTGTAGTGCTATACACACACACACACACACACACACACACACACACACACACACACACACACACACACACACATATATATAGTGAGCAGCATGGGCTCTCTCAGCTGCCCCTGATTTTGCCTTGTATTTTTTTCTGTTTCATGTAAAATGTGTGGGTTTCTTGAAAATCTTTGAGTGTTGCATTCAGTAATTAATGACAGATATTTCAGTTTCAGGACCAATCACAATACCAGTAGATTGCCAGGCACCCAGTATTACTGCTGCACAGGTTAAAACAGCACTGTCCAAGGCCAAGAATACAGCTTCTATGGGACCTGACAATATCCCTGGCTATGTTCTACATAAACTACAGAGTGAACTGGCACCTCACCTGTGTGCCTTGTTCAATCACAGCCTCACCTCTTTGTCCCTACCGAATGGCGCACTGCTACAGTCATTAATCTCCACAAAGGAGGAGCAACTACAGACCCTGGGAACTATCGCCCCATTAGCCTGACGAGTCTGATATGCAAAGCTATGGAATGCATCATCATGGACCTAATAAACAAGGATATAGGGAATCTCCAAACTCTGAATCCCACACAGTTTGGTTTTGTGAAGGGTAGATCATGCCTGCTCAACTTGGTCAACTTCTTTAAGTCAGTCACCAGAGATGTAGATGAAGGCAAGGTGGTTCATACAGCCTACCTTGATCTGGCCAAGGCCTTTAATACCATTCCCCACTCAGGAATCATAGAAAAACTCACTAAGCTATTCATCAACCCCTATATCACTAGGTGGGTTGCAAACTGGCTCACAGATAGAACCCACAGTGTGAAAGTAGCTGACTCCAAGTGATGTCCCACAGGGCTCGGTCCTGGGTCCTCTCCTTTTTGGTATCTACTTCTCTGAAGTCCAGGCCAACACAAGGGGACTCTGGCTGACAAAGTTTGCAGACGATTGCAAGTTGGGAGCTATTATTAACTCCCCAAGTGATGTTGATATCCTACAGAAAGGCCTCATTGAGACAAACAACTGGTATCAGAACCATGGCCTTAAGCTCAATGCCAAAAAATGTGTCGTCATCTCCTTTGGGAAAAACCAGGTTCCCATGAATTACCATATCGATGGTAGTCCATTGAACACAGAAGGCGTTATAAGAGATCTGGGAACACAGGTTGACAGCAACCTCTCTTTTGACCACCACATTGCCACTGTGGTCAGAAAGTCCTTCTATGTGGCACATCTCATTACTAAGGGTTTTGCATCCAGGAAGAAAGAGGTCATTGTCTCCCTCTACTCTTCCCTCATTAGGCCAGTCATCGAGTACAATTCCCCATTTGGCATGTACCTCATTAGACACCTGCGACAACTGGAGAGGCCACAAAAGTACCTCACAAAGAGGATCCTAGGCCTTGAACACTTGTCCTATATGGACAGACTAAAAAAACTCCAACTATTCTCCATCTCATATCGCCTACTTAGAGGTGATCTCTGCTTGACTTACAAAGCCATGTCTGACCAGCTCTGTTAGAAATGCTACATCTAAAGAAATCCCTATCCCTGTGCACCACACACTCCAGAGACCTCAACCTTATTACCACAATCAACAGAACGTGTTGGAGGAACAGGTTCATAACCCAGAGACTGCCCATGTTATGGAATAGACTTCCCATACATGTCAAGCAGAGCACTTCACTCGCCCTCTTCAAGAGAAATCTTGATGAGTGGATGGGAAATAGAAAATTCATCCCGGGGATCACTCCAGTGGCTCTACTCGACAGAGGCACTGAGAACTAAGGTCAGGTGGCATAATGCCAGGGTAATTCTATGGGCTAGGCTTGCAACGGCTCCAGGGCTATTAGGCTAGTACACACCTATGAACCTACGATCTTCAGAAAAAGCATGCTAATATAAAGCTTGTTATTCTGCAACTAAGTATATAAAGGCAGTAGGTATCCCTGATTTTGATCCTTTGTCCACCATTATTGATATGTCCATTAAGAGGTTGAGAGGTATGGGGCATTCCTCTCAACCTCTTAGTGCAAGAAATCTGAACAAGGCCTGACAAAGTGGGGAGACAAAGGCTCAAAAATAGGGACAAATTTTAAATATTGCTCTTATAGAAAGTTGTTAGAATAACAGGGTTTGTGTTAACATGCATTTTCTGAGGGATTTGAAATCTGAAACTCAAATGTATGTCATTATTTAGTGACTTCACTCCTCAGATCATACCAGTACAACAAGAGGTTCTCCCGTTTGATTCTCAGCTGGAGCACCTTCTATGTGGAGTCTGCATGTCCTCCCCGTGGTCGAGTGGAGTTTGAAAGACATGCGTGAATGGGCGTGCCTTCGTTGAAGGTTGGGCATTGGGCTGGCACCTCTGCACTGTAAAAACCTACTGCCAATCATTAGCAGACTGGAGTTCCGCTGTGGCGACCCCTAACCAGGAAAAGCCGAAAGAAAAACAACAACTCCTCAGATCGTACCAGTGATTTGCTAGAAAACTACCAGTTTTATGAGGAATAGACTACAAACATGAGGCAAATATCTGGACATACTGTGAAAATCTGAACAGTTAAGAGATATGGTATGGGGGGATTGCACACTATATTCTGACAGCAGTGAGCTGTGAATATTCCTTTTTGGCAGTAATGTATGTATTTATCATTCATTTGATTGCAGTCAGACATTGAAAGTATACTGTAATAGTTATATAAATAGCTGCAATCAATGGTTTTGTGTGTGTGTGTGTGTGTGTGTGTGTGTGTGTGTGTGTGGTGTGTGTGTCTGTCTGTCCATGGTAGGGTTAATATAAATTACTGTGGCCTATTGCTATTTTTATTTTCTTACCAAGGTGTATACAGTCAACACATTTTGCTTTAATTGCTGGATATAGTTGCTCTTTTGGATGAACCTCATTGGTACCACTGCTGTAATTTGTTTTAGTTAAGTAATTATTCCAGCTTTGTGTGAATCCATATCAAATACTTTACTGTGGCAAGTTTTTAATAAGACATCTGATGTGTGCACAGTCGATAAAGTGACTGTAATTGATCAATATAGGAGTTGTCTGTGACTGAAAATAACTGCATTTGTGGGGGTGAGGGGTTGCAGTGATTCTAAAAGTAGCACATTGGCCATGATTGTTTCAATTTCCATCACAGTCATACATCAAAACTACACACAATAAGTGGCTGTGTATGGCAGTCTGAGTAGGAAATATGTGATGGTAAATGGTCCTTGGTATAGTGGCACAGCAGGTAGTGTTGCCATCTTCTTTGGTTGAGTTTTTTGGCTGTGATTCCTTCTGTATGGAGTATGCATATACACCCCATTTCTGTGTAGGTTTTATCCAGGTAATCTCATTTCTTTTCCCAGGCTCTCAGCTGTATAATATATGCTTCTAACCATTTCTACTTTTACTTGCATTCCAATCCAATACCTTAGGAGTACACAGAAGACAACTATCTATTCCTGAAGGATAGGAAGGCATACGTGGTTCCCAAGTAGGACTTATACATCCTTGCAAGCATCTGTCTTCTTGGTTTTTGGAGGACTACTATATTTTAGCTTTGAAAATTAAGCTTTAGGCAGAACTGATTTTTCTTTGATAAGAAAAAAAATAAGACTGAATTTCTTTCCTTACTCATTTTTTTAACCCATCTTTGGATAAAAAGGTTGTATGAAAAAAAAGAAAGCTCTGAGATGCACATCAGAGCATATATATTCCTATAGGCCTGGGGCCCCCAGACCCTCAACCTAATTCATTTACTTCATCCAAACTTATTATGGTGGCGTCTTGGCCAGTTAGGGTGTGTTAAAGGGATAGAAGAAAAAACTAAAAAGTAAAACAGAATGCAACTAATAAGAAAGAAGTAATCTGGATGGTGTGGGTCCAAGATGAAGGGGGAAAAAGTAGAATAATTACTGGAGGGCACTGTGCAACACTTGGGGCCCATGGACTCTTTTGCTGAGGGCTTCATTTCACCTAAGGCTGGCCTTGCTGATTGCAGTCAGACATCTGAGATGTATATTGTCAATATAAAGCCCATAAAAATAGTTACTATGGCACTCTTTCATTGAAAGTGAATGACTGCATCAGTTGTTTGATTAGAAGTAGTAGTCATTGACTTGTCATAATACAGCCCTACTCCATTCCAGCTAGCTCCACTCAGTCAGTTGCTTCCTGCAGTCTATCCTTTGCTTTGAAGTCACCAGCTGCCACTATGTTCATTATAGATTTACTCAGGGAACCAAAGAGAAAAAGCTGTGCACTATATGCATATGGATTCACGTCACAGCAATGAATCCCTTTAATAAGAAACCACAATATCATAACTTGACAACTCTATATGGACTGCACACTTAAAATGAAAATAAATTCTAAAGAAATATAACATTTTATTGTTCAAATGCTCCTGCACCACTCACACCTTTCTAAATGCATTTCCTTTCCTCACACTGCACTTCTGCTCTACAGAGTGATTTCTAGTCTAGTTGGTATCCTCAGTTCACCCTATTTGGGGGCTGAATGAAATCTCATGATACTTTCTTTAGGAATATGTCTTGTTGTTGTATCATTTTCCTTATCCCTTTGCCTCTCTGATTTGAAAGCTTCCTGTCAAGCAAAATACACAAAGTAGTCTACCTGTAGCTCTCTTTTGTTAGTTCAGACTGACAGGGTTCATAAGATTATTCAAGATGAAAATTCATATCTCTTTTACTGTGTGCTTTCACTTACAGCTCTGTTCTCTCCCTCATCTAGAACCATAAAGCTATTGATTCTTCTGTAGTCCAAAGATGAAGAAACTTCATGATCACTGACAGCATCTTTACTAATTAGCTGAGCAAACCAGGACTGACTAATGGAAATAAGGTTGAAGAAAAACAGCACTTGCAAATCACAAAATTCTACTTTTTAAAAAGACTGTTAACAAATCTATTTATTTATTTATATTTTATTTATTTGACATTTGTTTACCGGGGTGGTCTGACTGGGTCTACAGAGCCCATTTTCAGCAGAGGTCCAGGGAAAAAAGCTCCACATACAGTACAATACAAATACAGTATAATCCAATACAATAAAATTACATTAGAAATACTATACAAAAAATAAGTTGAAAGAACAAACTGCTACAAGATGTTGAAATATATTACTACACATCTACTACACATCATTTCATTAAATTTCTACAAGACTTTTTTAAGGATTGTGTAGCATACACTTAGTAAACACATTTGTAAGAATCACTGCAGATAGACTGCTGACACTTCTACTGTGGATTCTTAACAGTATTTTCAATACTTAATTTCTGAGTGAATGAAATTTTGATCTAACAGGTAACATTCCATGACGAGATAAATATATGGGTGTACTACCCATTAGCGAAAATACCCAAAGTTGAATGTTAAAATATCAACCACATTATGGTCAAAAACACGTAAGTTGGCACCATGCAACATACACACTGAGAAACAGCCTTGAAATGTGTAAATTTAAAAAATAAAACATAATTTTTTGCAGGGGGACAAGGTTTGGTATTCTTTTCTCTGTGCCAAAATCAGTTAAACCAGTTAGTAATGATCTTACCTATGTTATACTTTGTACTTTGTTATACTTCAAAGTTGTTTTGATCAGTATTCACTGAGTTTTCTCACGGCCTAATTTTATTGAACACTGAAGTTGTAATTTCTTGACAATGTTTGCAGTAACCTTTCTGTTTCCTACTGTCATTTTATGTCTAAGTATTTGATGAGTCTATGTCATTGCTATGCTATTTTTATTGCTTTCTTACTAGGCTGGCACACTGGAAGGCCCCCATGGTCTAGACCACCTAACTGTTAAAACTGTAATAAAATAAATGAAAATATTGTTAATATTATTAAGCCTTCATTTTTCTACTGTATTCTGTTGTACAGCATTGTTATGTACTTGGCAATGCTCATTTATTAACAGTAATACTTTTCCATAGTCATTATATTAACATTTGGTAAGAATGTAATTCTTTATCATAAATGCACTCTGCCTCTTCTAACTTTAGCTTCTGAGGAACTTTTCTCAGGAATTTACCTAACACCTCTGCAGCTCCAGTAACTAATAATAGTTATCTGAACAGGTCCATCAGGGTGACTTGCACGGCAGATGCTGTGGTACCCCCATTTGTGTTACTCACCATTGTTGTGTAAGTTTGATCATCTATTCTTCTAGAATAAATGGTCTGTTTTTCCTCTTTCTTGTACGAAATCTGTCTAGTGATTTTCTTTTGGCATCATCTGAAATCAGAAGTCTAACTTTGATATCTTGCAGTTTATTTATTTGTTTTTATTTTATTTTGATTTTATTAACCAGGGCAGTCTGACTGGATATGACAACCTGTTTTCAGTGGAGGCCTGAGGAGAAAGTCTCCAGAGTACACTAACAGAATATATAATATTTAACACAGTCTTGACATGTAAAAAGTGTTGCTTATAAATTTACGATACTCTATCAGAAGTTCTATTGCTGTTAACATGGTACAAGAGTATACAGACTTTGCATACAAATTTACATTAGATAGCCCTATGTGAATTACACAAATGTTTCAATACATGTTTGAATTACACTTTAAAGGGGAAGTTACAGAGATTATGTACAATAAAGTGGGTCACCATGGATAAGTTCAAACCTGTAATTGTAAAGTAATAGGTATAAAACTAAAGAGAGCTAAAAGGGAGAAGACATTCAGATGGAGTGAGATGCATAAGCAGGGACATAATAATTAGTGAGGTAAATACAGACGGAGCCTGATGCTCATGAAGTGAAAAAATATCTGTAAGGCAGACAGCAACAGGAGGAAAATTAGTGGGGTTAGGAGAGACAGGAGTAGAGAGTGAAGTAGAAGGAATTTGAGTACTATATTCAGTAAGAAGCAGATCGCTAATCATTGCGTTTTTAACACGTACATAGTTGTTGCAAGTTATTGATAGTCAAGGAGTGTTTAGGATGTTCATAGTTGTTATCATTTGGTTGAACATAAACAGAACCATGATTCTATGAAATGCTCCTTGAAACTTGATTTAAATGTTTGGGGTATGTCAGATTGCTTGAGAAGAGGGACTTGTGCCCTCATAGATTTCTTCAGGCCTGGTATGAACCTTGAAACCCTGTGTCCATGAAACCAAATTCAGGAGAGGAGATAGGCCCACCCTTGGCACAGTCCTGTGCCCACACTGAATATAGTTGAACCGATACCAAGACTATAGACACAATTCTTGCTCCACAAGTACAGGAACTGAATGATAAGCAATAACAGCCCAGAAATTCCATATTGTTATCTAACTCTCATATGGAATTTTGAGGTGCCTTCTGCAGGTCCATAAAATATGTGTAGACAGGATAGGCAAATTCCCATGAACCCACCAATATGAGGAATTTCTCTATAGTTCCAAAATCAAGCTGGAATCTGCTTTGCTTTTAAAAAAATCAGATGCTTGACCATCAGACAGTTTTCTTTAAAGAATCCTGGTATATGCTTTCTCGGGGAAGCTAAGGAGTGTGAGCCCTCTATAATTGGAGTACACCCTCCTTTTACCCTTTCCAAATCTGAGGAACACTATTCCATTTTGCCAAATCAAATATACTTTTTCTGTCTTCCATTCAACATTAAAAAAACACATTATCCATGACACCTTAACAAATATCCAGTGTCACCAGCATTTACATTTCTGGTCAGATCCATTCACTCCTGCAGTCTTGCCACTGTAAAGATGTTTTAATCACCACACTTACATCATCTGTAGAAATGGATTGAGTCCCCCCAGTTAACTCATGGACTGCCTCCTAAGATTGGGGCATGTCCATCCAGTTCAGGAATTAATCACCATTACTTCCACCTTCTAACAATCTCCTGTGTCAAGGTCAACATTTCTCCATCCTTGCAAAGTACAGCCTAAATATTGTCCTCCTCACCCCTCCTTAGTCAGTTGATGGTTTGTCAGAACTTCTGTGAGGTCATCTGGTCATTAGCTATTATATGTACATGCACAAACATCAATGCAAATCACAGTTGTTTTGAGCTGTCCCTAATCCACTGACACAAATTCTGGCTACACAGAACCCAGATAGGATCTTGAGAGTATCTGCACACTCTGCTGGGGTCTGTCTAAAGGGGCAACTCCAGAGCAGGAGAGATCACCCCTGACTTAGAAGGTTGTTTCCAGAACCAGAGCTGCATGTGAGGGTAAGGCCAACTATATCTAGCTGATGATTTTCAACCTCTGCACAAGCTCTGATTCCTACTACACTAGTGAGGTAAGATTTCAAGTTCCAAGAGGCGGTTTCTGCTACTCAGATCAAGCCCATTTTAATCTGCCCAAATTTTGGCATAAGGTGCCAACTCATCTACACATTTTGACAAAATATGACTGGAGATCTGTCTAAACCAGGTATATTACCTTTCTTGACTCCTTGTGTCTAATTGAGGCCCTTGCTTCTAAATGGTTTTGATGACAGTATGCTTACAGAACTCTTGAGGGATGTTTTTTTGCAAAACTCACATGCAGAAAGCATGCCCCAAATAATAACATATGTCACAGAAACAACAAGTTATGGAAAAATATAAAACTGTGGTTTTGTTCATAAGACATCAGTTTATAAAGTGGTTGTAATTTCAAAGCTAAAAGGGCTGACTCAGATTTTACATTTTATATTAACTGCAGAAAATGCATTTTTTACTAAAACATAGAATTAATATGTCTAAATGGTTACAGTTTGTAGTCTTGCAAGCCAGACCTATATGTAAGTCAAAAACAAGTTAATTTCGCTACAGCTCTCTACCAGCAATCATCAATAACTCATGGAATATGCACCTCACACTGACTGTTTAGTGTACAGATGTACAAAATGATGCCAATTTAAGATGATGTCCTCATCCTTATTGCTGATACTACCACACCTGAGATTCTGCTAGTAGGATACAAACATTGGCAATATTCAAAACTAGGTGAACTAACAAAGCTGTATAGCTCAGCATGTGTGCATATTAACCATCACTGTTTGTGTCATTACTGTGTTGCTGAGTTTTTACTTGTAGGAATCAGACACAGAGGTGACTGGCTACAACAGAGAAATAATAGCCATAGTACCAGCCCCCAACAAGCAAATAACCAAATATGAAGAAGGATCAAATCCTGAGTATGACCCAAATGGCAAGTTTTCAGTCATGTTACTGGGACCAGAGGAACATGAATGTCTATGAACTTAAGCTCATTACTGGTAGTACCAAAAATGAACCCTTGATGGCAGCTAGAGGTAATAAGAATTAGCAATATTA
Source organism: Protopterus annectens (assembly GCF_019279795.1). Lineage (NCBI taxonomy): Eukaryota > Metazoa > Chordata > Ceratodontiformes > Protopteridae > Protopterus > Protopterus annectens. Next base: position 1,094,321,077 of record NC_056739.1, on the reverse strand, counting down.
GTGCATTTCAGGGATGTGGAGAGGAGAGCTAGGAAGGACTGGAAATATTAATGTATTCCATCCACAAAGGCAGGTAGTATGGCTAAGGTAACCCAGGCTGGGGAGTACTATAGTAACTAACGTTGTTCTGCAGCCCTGAATGGATATTGGAAAGGATAGCTGGCCAGAGAAATGCATTTCCGTATGTTGATAACAGCAGAAATGGCACCACTCCCTAAACACACACACACACACACACACACACACACACATACACACACACACACACACACACACACACACACACACACACACACCACAAATCACAAATAAATATAGGGGCAACCTTACAGCTTTTTATCAGTTACAACACAAAGCATACTGACTGTCCATGTAACCTGGGTATGGTAAGCATGACTCGGTACTAGGAAGTAGAACTGGCCATAGTAACGTGTTTTTCATGTGACAACGACAGTGGCAGGGCCATGTAGCACATTTCTGCTTACTGACAGCAGAACTCAAAGGTCTATGAATCATACATCTGGAGTTTGTATGTTAACCCTAACTGACTGGCTAGTGAAGAGAAAAAAAAGTACAGTGGTAATGCATTTCAGTTTATTTCCAACAATAACAAAAACAGTGCCCCCCCCCAAAAAAAAAAAAAGTACACAAGAACCAAATATAGACAATTGTCAGTGTAATTATATGCATCTGTTTTTTGCCACCAGTAATTCAAACACACTGACTGCCAGTATGTTACCCCTAGCTTAATGGCTAGCTGAAAGAAAAAAGTACTAATAGAATATGCATTTAAACAGTCGACCAAATGCAAACAATGTCCACCTACAGATGCATTTTTCCTTATTACCAGCAGTAATGAACATACATACCAGAGTGACTGGGTAGTATGAATATGTAAGTGTAACTCTGTTGTGCATACAAGAACTGGCAATAGTAATGCATTTCAACAGGTTGACAATAGCAGAGACAGCAGGCCCATATACACAGTAAGATGGTACCGGTGAAAGGTACATTTTCTCTGTATGTAACATATCCAGGTATTCTACAGTACAACAGATAGGCACAAAGTAGAGATGTAAAGTAACTATAAGTTTACCACATAAACAAAGGGGCAGTAACAAAACAATGGAAGTAAAGTACAGGTGAACATGTATGGTCAGCTCAGTGGGACACAAACGGTGGTCTGGATTTAGAACAGTTTCCTGTGCAGGATTCCAGACTCACACAAGTTATGCACAGTACCTTGTATTGTAGGTTCCACCATGTCATGCATCATATTGCTATGGAAAAGCACAAGTTATTTAACATAACAACGGAGAAATTGTCAAATAGCTGATTGTCCTTTAGTATTTCCTCCTGCACTGGGGGAATCCAGAGAGGTGCAGTAGCCCTGCAAAAAAATGTTCTCATAGGATTCTGTATGTTTTTCTTTGCTGAAACAGCATAGATTCAAAGATTCAAAGATTAAAAGTAAACTTTATTGTCATTCAGGACCACACACCCGTAGCCTAAATTAAATTCCATGCATCACCTCCTTCTTGAGATTACATACAGAAAGTAACACAACATATACAAGTAAATGAATGACACAACTAAAGTATACAATCCTAGTCCTAGTACCCATATAAAAGTGCAGAAAAAAAGAATTTCAATACTTAAATACAGAATAAGTATACCCTCCCCTAAGTTATAATAACTGCCCCATTTAAATAAAGGACACATTACATATTGCACCTTGCCTAAGTTGTCTGTCTAATATTGCACTTGATAGGGATAATATAAATAAATATTGCACTTACTTGGAATTTGTAAGGTGTAAGTTATACAACAGATTATAGATGTTTGTAAAAAAAAAAAAAGAAAGAGCTGACTTATGCCCAAGTTCAGAAGTCCGATCACTGTTGGGTAGAAACTGTTGTTCAGTCTGGTGGTCTCACAGCAGATGCTGCAATATCTATTATCCCGATGCCAGATGCTTAAACAGTCTGTGTGTTGGATGCTTGGTGTCTTGTATTATTTTGGTGGCCCTTCTGATGTTTCTTGCAGAGTAAAGTTGTCGTAACGATGGAAGACTGGTACCCGTTACTTTCTCTGCAACCCTCACCACTCTCTGTAGTGCCTTTTTTTCTTTAGCTGTACAACTACCAGACCACACTCTGAAGTTGCTGGTGAGGATACTCTCAATAGCACCTCTGTAGAAGGTAGACAGGATATGAGGCAGGAGCTTAGCTTTCTTCAGCCTTCTCAAAAAATGGAGGCATTGGTGTGTTTCTTTACCAACTGGCTAATGTTACTTGACCACGAGAGATCCTCTGATACATGTACACCAAGGAATTTCATACACTTAACCCTCTCTACACTCTCACCATTGATCATGATCACCGGGTGGTTTGTTTTCTTTTTCCTGAAGTCGATGATAATCTCTTTCATCTTGGTACATTCAGGTCAAGGTTGTTCCCCTCACACCAGCTGATCAGAGATGCCACCTCCTCTCTGTATGCTCGTTCATCCTCCTTTGTTATGAGCACCACGACTGTGGTATCATATTGGGTAATGGTATACTGAAGGGGAAGATAGAGGGCATGGTAATTTAAATGACAGGAACTCAAAGTAATTTTCTTGTCAAAAGATAGTGAAGCACAAGCTGATGTATATTTTTTACATGGTAGCTGAAGCTATGAGATATTACATATAGTCGGAGAATACCCAAATAATGGCTAAAACAATTTACAAGTTCTTATCATTCAACTTGATCAAACAGTAGTCACTGCAGAGGACCCCCTCCCTTCCCATGGTTCAGTAGCTACAGAAATGAGTGCATTAAGTAAATGGGTTTTGCCACCCCCCAGAAAAATGCATGCTTGAATTCCATCTTGAATTGCAGTCTATTCTGAAGACGAATTCTGTAAATGGTTTTCATTTGGGCATCCTAAATCAATCGTGCATGTATATAGATAGGCACGTCATGACAAAACAGTGAAACAAATGCCTACACTGTTGTAAGGAAAATTAAGATAAAATATTTATTAGAATGCATACAAAATAAAGTGTTCTCTTGTCTTCAAAAGTGTTAGAGAATGCCTATAACAAATTAAGCCAAAATCCTTACAGCAGGAAAGTGCCAGAGAGGCAAAGTTCCATTCCATGTTTTAAACATTAGACACACCCAAAATCTGGAATAAAAAATATTCACATTTTGATAATTTCTTCTGCAGCACTAATGCTTCTGCATTGCTCTAATACTGTATTATTATTTCTAATTTATTAAATACCAAAATGGCCTGATCGGTGCTGCCATGCTAATAGAATTCATTCTACTGTCAATCTTTTCATGTTCCTGATTGCATTTTATGGAGACTCAATGTATGCTCTAGTGAGGAGAATATTTACTGTGATAACAGCTCTCTGCCAATATCCTTTGAGAGTACATTGACTTCCTTCTTTTTTAACTGTTTCTGACAACAGAGTTCAGTATGCCTTTTAAAATGAAATCCTGTAATTTTCCCTAATGGGCATTTCATATTAAATTTTAATGTTTTGTTTAGTGTCTTTGTTCAAACTCAACTCTAATTCCAAACAGCAGTTTTTTTCCAAGGTTATCTGTGCCTGGGAACACAAATAAAAAGACAGACTGCAGTCGGCATCTGGGTTTACAATATTGTTTTGTTCTTGCAGTTGTAATCAGTCACTTATCTAATTACTTTATTTTCTTATGGTCAAAAAAGTCTTAAGATCTGGATTCTTTTTGTTAACTCCTTTTTAGTTTTGTCTTAAGATCTGGATTCTTTTTGTTAACTCCCTTTTAGTTTTAGCCTTTTCTTCTGTTGCTATCTTGGTCGACTTTCTACTAGCCTCCTTACATATAGACATACATACATACAAATATTTCAGGCACTGGAATAATGCCCTTCTAGCCTATTAGTATACCAAAACAATTTCTTCATAAGTGCCCAGTTGTTTTTAAAAGTATCTAAACTAGTGTTTGCTTCAGTATAATTTGGTAGTCTATTCTGTGCATCAGCTACTCTCTCAGAGAATCAATTAGTACATCTCTGATTCTGGTATAATCTTCTACATAGGTTGAATGATAAGGGTTTCTATTACGTTATCGAAAGATAACGTAATTGAAACGGCCAAAACATTGAAACAGCCACATTTCGAAGTTTAAATTGTGGGATCGCAGTACAGTGAAGATTGGGATATTTGCCCTTTCCTCACTGTAGTGCGATCTCAGAGTTGGAATATATATTTAGCGGGGGGGTGTGGGGGCTGCGAAGCTTCAAAATGCGGCTGTTTCGATGTTTCGGCCGTTCGATTACATTATCTTTCGATAACGTAATATGAACCCGAATGATAATTCCTAATATTTTTTGATAACGGCTACATAAGTTGTCTGCTGAATCTCGACTACTCTTTGATAACCTTAAACATTCATAGATGTAGTTGTCTCTAAATCCCCTCTATACCTGAATCACTTCTCCTTTTAAATATCTACAGCAAATACCATGCAAGTTTATATATTTTAATATTTCATAATAACATAAATTTTCACATCCATGGATGCCCTTGGTATATTTCTGCTGTACTCTTGTTGACTTAATCATGTTTGTTTTCTTTTAAGGTTTCCATATTGTTATTCTGTACTCTAGTTGGGTGTAATGTTATTTACAATTATTTCATCATTTCTGATTTCCTAGACTTTACAAATCTTTTTTATACAGCCTATAGCTTTTATAACTATCATTAGCAAATTGGTTGATATGATTAGAAAAGCCCAAGTCCTTAAATGAGCTTACAATGTGGTATTAAATATTCACCCGTCAGTGTGTGTCTCCCAAATCTCATGCGATTGTTGATGTATTTATCAGCACAATATTGTCCTGTGACGAAATGGTAAATTTGTCAAGTTCTTTTGCAGACATGCCCTATCTGTAAACGATGTAATCAGTTTTAATCATTTTCAAGTCATTTGCATACAGACTATAGAACACCTCAGATGAAAAATATAGATCTAAAAAATATGACCTAAACAAGTACGGACCTTGGACAGAGTCCTGTGGGACACCCCGGGTGTAACCTCCGATTTCAGCTGTCCAGTTGCTGTATCATACTTGCCCTGTCCTATTTATAAGTCATCCAATCCATCTTATCAGGATTACATTGATACTTAGTTGTTCCAATTTATTGTTCAGTGTTTTGTATGTGACCCTATCAGTAGCTGAAGTTAAGTCTATATAAATTACATTGCAGCACAATTTTCATTTGTAGTACTTTTGTACAGAAAATCACTTTACAGATGGCAATACATCCTTGTATTGTGCCTCCTCCCCCTCCCACCCTCTTCTTTCTTCCTTCCTCTTTGTGAGCACTGTCTTTTGCATCAATTCCTAGCCTCACATTTCTAAGGCCACCTTTTCTTTTGTCTGTTTTGCCTTTTCCTCACACCCAGAGCTCTGAATACATCAGCCCTGACACATTTCCGTCATAAAGAATAACACCAACTGAGTGGTGGTGAATTAGCATCAAAACATTTTTTTTAACAAGGGGTGGATGGAAGAATGAAAGAGAACACCTTACAATGTTTGGGAGTAGCCTCAGCAAAATACTTCAGATATGCATAAAGCAACTGGAAAGATTTTAGTGACAAACAATAGATTAACCAGACATTACAAATGAGCTGCTGTTTTACAGGCAGAAACACTATATTAGTGTAGTGCCAGATAAATTAGTGAGCATATAGGTAAACTGATATATATTCTTTCTGTGAATGCATTAATTTACAATATTTAACACTGTACATTCTATTGGGTGAAAAGAAAGACTTTTAACAGATGATGATGGTGTGAGTTCTCCTGGAAACGGGTTCACACCCAGAGACAGTACTAAAGGTACAAACAAGAATAAAACTTTGCACACACAATTTGTGTCATTAAATGTCATCAAAAAGAGGAACCATAGTGAAACAACTGTATATAGAATCCCTTGTCCGGGAGTCTTTTTGAGATCACAAACTATTCTGCATTTCTTTCATCTATTACAGAGTACACTGAAATTTAACATTCGTGACTGTTATGTAACAGAAATCTTGTAATCATGCTATTGCTATATTCATGAAACTAATGGTAAATAGACATGTTTCTCTGTTAAGAGGTATGTTGTGATTTTAGAACTGCAGTTTTTATCTACAAAACAGATAAAAACTCGTGTGTCCACTTTTCATTTAAAGGATTCTAAATGAGGACAGTATCATTTTTAGCATTAACGAGGACATGGAAATAGATGTAATGTATTCCTGCTGTTCATACACTTCTTGGCCTTGAGGGTTTGGGGAAATTTATCATTACAATTTCTAACTCAAAGAAGAAGTATGGGACTACTTCTGGGAATATCACACAGAAACTTATAAAATGCCTTTTATGAGCACATCCATACAAATCAGTACACCATGGGATCAAAACTATTCGTGTTCTAAAGTATTCACACAGTAATGTTTCATTATTTTGAGCAGACAATCACTCTTCCCCAAACTATACTTCATTATATTAACTGGATATGACATGATGCAAATATATCATTTTGATACAATAAATATCACTCAGACTTTATTAAAACAGACATTATTTCCTTATTTCTGTCTTCTTTGGTGTTAAGTTTGTAAATACCTGGTTCATGTACACAGAAACAAAATACTGTTGAGTGTTTGGTATATTGAAAAACATCTATGTAGACATGGCTCAAATTATTTATGCTCCTAAAAGAAAAGGGAGCATAGTAGCCTTTTTCATGTGCTACTGTTGTAATATCTCACCAGATCAGATACTACAGAAAACTGTATACAGAAGGAAGATGCTGTGAGACACTTTTGCTCACAAAATAAAAATCACTGTGGCTGTCCTAAACAGAAAAGGAAAAATACACATTCATCTTTTTAGGTTTTAAAGCAAATAGCCACAAAGGTTGAAAACCATGCTTGTTGTTGAGTTTGCTATGATAAATAAGCAATTTAATTATTATCTGTCCAAAAGCTCATACTGTTGTCTTGAGATGTTTAGGTGATATAATTCAGCTTTCATACCTAGAAACATTTTTCCAAAGCAATAGCTGTGTTGTTAAAATACAGCGAGCTAGTACACTAAAGATGGAATTCACCTTAATACTTTTGAAGATGTTTAAAAACTGAAAACATTAAATATACTAAAGTACCTCTCTTCATAAAATTTAGTATGTGCTTTCCACTGCTTTAAGCATTGAGACTTAGATGGTGTAACATCCCTCCTCTGGGCCAGTAATCAAGGAGCCTCAATCCTCACCACTGACACTGGTGAGGGGCATTCACTTGGAACAAAAATAGATACACACAGTATTTCCAGATGCAGCTCCCTGCACCAAGCTCAACTTCCCTTAAGAGCATGCAGGGAACACACTCCTGTTCTGGGGCTGAGTTTCCCTCTTTCTCACCAGACACCAAATAAGACTACACACTGACCACAGCTGTAGAGTTGAGTCCGCAGCCAAGTGTTCCAAGCCAAATCCTACACCACCCTCTCTGTGAAACCAGTGCTTTGTGTCCCTGCTCCAAGTAGCTGACACGCACACTCTTTGAGAATTGATTTTCACACACACACACACACACACACACACACACACACACACACACACACACACGGGGGAAAGGCTAGCCCAGATTTACCAGCTATGCCCCCTCTGCCCAGACTATAAGGTAGATATTGCCACCAGAAAAGCCAGCTACTCTAAGGCTGTTACAAGGGTACCCATACTATACTAAGTAAAATTAATACTAATACAAATGGTAGTGTTTGACCAATGCAGCAAGGCTTTCAGGAGTGGCCACAGTGTCACCAAATAAATATAAGTATTCTCAAAGGTTAAATATTCTCTAAAAGACCAGCCAAAATGAAAAGTTTAAATATATTTAATAATAAATAATAAAATAAAAAAATTAAAATACTAAATATCTATTTATAATAAACACCAGAGTTTCAAACACAGGAAATATTAAAAATAACACCAATGGAAAGATTCAGATACAGAAAAACAATACTTAACTAATCTCACTATGTTTTCCTGACTGATCTAAAGAACTACTGTCCTCTAGTTCACTTGCTAGAGCAAGGCAAGATGAAGTGGGTGAGTGGTCCTTCTTTACCAGGTTTCAAAAACAGACTGCCCTGAGGCTTCTGTCTCATTTTGCATTAAAACATCATTTCAGGGCTGGATTACAGAATGACATCACATAATCTGGTCATCTGACTATGATTCCCGCACTATTTATTTATTCATTTATTGACATTTATTGACCAGGAAAGTCCGACTGGGACAGAAGCCAATTTCAGCAGAGGCCCAGGGAGAAAAGCTCCACAAACATGTTATGATTGCACAGTCTTTTACAAGAATTTACAGATTTTACCGAAATTACAGTACAGTACAGTGCAATATAACAAAATGAGAAGCAGAATAATAAATTGTGGGAAGTTACAATATCAGAGAGACAAAACAATAATTTACAAGATATATATATATATATATATATATATATATATATATATATACATACACACACACACACACACACACACACACACACACACACGCGCACACACATGCGCGCGCGCACATGCTCACAAGCACACACGCATACTTTTTTTGTAAATATTGAAATAGGTTAAAAGTTAAGAAAGGAAAAGGTCACTAGAGGGGTAGTGTTAGGCTGAAAGAATTAATAAAGAGAAATAAAAATCACTAGCGGGATAGTTTTAAAGGAATGATGGGTTAGAATGATAGTTAAGGTTAGTGAGATTTGTAGTAAGAAAAGAGTTGTTTAAAATAACTTATAGATCAAAAAGAGTTTGCTACTGGTTTTGATGGGTAAAGATTGGGGTATACTAGAGGAAGGCTCAAGGAGAGTACGATGGTTATCTATTTGGATCGATGCAGGGGCAGATTTTAGTATTTAGTAGGTAGTTCTTTAGCGTGAGTTTAAATTTGCTGAAGCAGCTAATGGTGTTTATGCTGGTTGGAAGTGAGTTCCATAGTTTAGCGACAGTGATTGAGTAAAGACAGTGTCTGGCTCTTTTGTTTGGTACATGTACATTTATGAGTTATTTTCAGAGTGAAGGGTTCTGGTGGGGTTATAGGGTATAGGTTCATAGGTTCCTAGGTTGGCACTAGGCTATCAGCTCTAGGGCGTATACAAGCCTAGCCATAAAAATTCCCTGGCTATTTCTTCCAACAGTATTTACTTCCCTGGACCCCTGTCTAGCAGGGTGACTGACATGATCCCCTGGGTGAATTTCCTATCTCCCATCCAATCATCAAGGTTCCTTTTGAAGAGGGTCAAAGATGCGCTCTGCTTGACATGTATGAGCAGTCTATTCCAGAGTCAGGGGAATCTCTGGGTCAGGAACCTATCCCTCCAACATGTTTTGTTCATTGTGATAACAAGGTTTAGATCCCTGGAGCATGTGTCTCTGAGGGATTGGGATTTCTTTAAGTGTAGCATGTCCAACAGCTCTGGGTTTGACATGGCCTTGTATGTTAAGCAGAGATCACCTCTGAGTAAACGATATGCAACAGAGTATAGGTGGAGTTTTTTTTAGATGGTCAGCATAGGGCATCTGCTTTAGGCCTGTGATTCTTTTAGTGAGATATTTCTGTGGCCTTTCCAGTTGTTGCAGATGTCTTGAGAGGTACATACCAAACAGGTTGTTGTATTCTATAATGGGTCTAATGAGGGATGAGTACAGTGGGACAATGACCTCCTTTTTTCTGGATGAAAAGCCCTTAGTGATGAGATGTATTAAAATGTTCTTAAGGGCAGGGCAGTTGTTTGGATTGTAGACAATTTTATGTGCTATGGACAGTTGAATGAGGTTAAGGTGATGAGGAAACTGCAGCCAATTTAATTCATTTAAGGCTTGGCAGTGATGTAAGCGGTATGAGCTGCCTGTGGCAAATTTGGCGATTTTATGGTAGCAGGACTGGAGCTTATTTTGTAGAGATGAGTGCAGGTTAGTAAAAATGGGGGCACTGTATAATAGGGAGGGGAGCAAGTAAGTATTGGCGAGAGCTTTTTTGGTAGTGCTGTTCATAAAATGTTTGTCACTACCCCCTTAACTAGAAATTGAACCAGAATCTAGCACATATGCACACACATAGAGCTTTGATAATATGTGTTATAGCATCTGGAAGCTATAAAACCATTTCAAAAACTTCCACCCTTCCAGGGTAGCAATTAGTTTACCCACAAGGGCAATACAGTAGGATTCTTAGTCCAGGTTTTCACAGACATTCTGTTTCTGGCTGCAATCAGAAGTGTAAGAGAATCATTATGGCCTAAACCAGGTAATTCAGTTTCAGACTATTAGCTGGACTGAGATTAATCTTTTCTCTTCTAGCATACTCTGTTACAATATATTAATTTCAACAGTTACAATACAGTCTGACATACAGGTATATTTCTGTTCTGTCCAACAGGACCCACCATTGTTACTTTTTAAACACAAGCAGCTTTACAAATACATTTTCAACACAAGCACCTGTACAAATCAGTTTGATATACAAATGACATATAATTCGTTACAAAACTTCAGCTAGCTATGCTGACATATGTTACATATACACTGCCCTACTTCTCCTGGCATAGCTGGCAATATCTCACATCATCACAGATGATACTGCTAAAAAGCTAGAACCAGACAGATCTTCATCAGCCCATCTTTATTCCATACACTTAATATATAAAACAATATGTCAACATTACTTAGAAAACTACCACTTGGATGTAGACTTTTGCTGTGCATGACAGACTAGTGCTAATGCAACTTCATTTTCTGAAAACTGCTCCTAAGGAAGCTGAAAATAAAAAAAAATTAGAAGGACAGTGGTACCCTGAGGTGTATTTCAGAGGTTCTCAAGGTAAATCCCAAACCCAGAGAAACTACTTGAATTGTCAAACATTCTTTGTTGAGACTGGACAGTGCTGATGCAATAAACAACAAATGTTAAATTTCACTGGCAAAAGGGAACATATTTTTGCCATTAGAGTGTAAAAAATAGCATTATGTCCACTACAGATGACATACTATCTCAAAAGAAATAACATAAGTCAGTGTTTGGGCTGTTAGCAGCAACAAAAATAGTTTCTCTTAGAAGAAGAGGGGAATAGGGTGCAAACATGGCAGACCTGCTGTGGAGGTGGGGTGAAATGCAGCACGCCCTATTGCATGCCCGCCTTTCTGGCACAACACACAATCTTTGGAGGGGGGAGAATGGGTAGGTCAAAACAAAGTAAAACCCCTCTGGCAGAAGGTGACAGTGAGAACCCCCTAGGCACCCTTAGGATCATCAACCATCTACAGCTAAATTGGAGTAGATTGTAGTGGTGAAGGAGAAGCTGGATGACCTGGACATGGATGGGGACACAGGGGTAGCAAGTCATAGGATGATGCAGGGAAGTGATGGAGACCTCAAAAACAAAGTTATCAACTAATGTACTGAAAATGTAGAATAAATGTAATATCCTACTCTTAATTGCTTGATTCTAGCATGCAAAGCAGAATACTGATGTGTTGTCTTCCAAGATTTTTTTGCTTAAACACTCTCTCTTGCTGGTTACTGATACGTCGTTTTTGATAAACTGGGTACAGGCAATCAGCTATATATTTTAGCCAGTCATGTTTTTTACTTAGTTTTGTAAAGTTTGACATTTTTAATTATCATTACTAAGTATTTTTTGTTAAACTAGGCCCAGGAAATCAATTTAAAATTTTCTTCAGTCATTTTGTTTTATTCAGTTTTATAAAGTTGAGCTATATAAAAATGTTTTAGAAAAAAAAATGTAAATAAACTGTAGTCTTACCATCCACATCATAGACTTTGAACAAGAATTGTAGTTTATCAGTTTCATTGCCATGTATGAGAAGGTTCAAGGCTCTTAACAGTTCATCCAGACTAATGCTGCCATTGCCGTCAGAGTCAAAGATCGCAAAAAACCTCTCTGCAAAGAATGACTTTGAGACATAAATTTACAGGTTAGTATAATTGTAGAAATACCATATTTCCATGACCATATATCAGAGCTTAGGAAACAGTTTCATTGCTCTCACAAAAGAAGTAGCAGTATTCCCAAGATGCTGTTAAATGAACATGATGGGTGATTGGCCATGATGCCCCACTCCCAAATTTTTAGAATCCTATAAAGCTATGTATTTAGATAGAAACATTATTGCATAATTTTTAACACCTTTACACCTACATAGGTATAATTTACATATATAATGGAAATAACCAAATAAGATAGCTAACTTGTTACTGCAAACAGTACATTGTTGGACTCACTTTACTTGTTGATCAATAGTCAATAGTGTTAATAGATGGGTAGTGCTTGTGACCTACATCACAGAGTAGTTCATTAATGCTGTGGTTATTTGGGTTCTTTTTACTGAGTGATTCAGCTGTTGAGAATATTGAGTGTAATGACTGTAATTCATAAAATGAATGTATTTCATGATACAAAAGAGATTTTCACTAAGCCATAGTTTTCTTTTATTTGCAATGAAATTTTATTCGGACATCATTATCATTCAGGACTTTGATTTAAACAAAAGTTTAATGCATGCTCTAATATGCCACATGCATTATTCTTAAGCTGGTAACTACTACTTAAACAAGTAATGTAATTCAAGAAGTTTGTTTTATGACGTCGGTATATTCATACAGGAGCTAGACACACAATTATATTTTACCTTGCTTTCTCTTTTCCTATACCCTCACTACAGTTTTACATGAGTTTTAATATCATTAAGCATAGACCCTAGACATGCCAGTGCCCAGTTTCTGTTTGTTGTAATATATATTTGTACTTGTTAATAAAGTGAAAAAGCGAAACTGGAACACAATAAGAGCAAAGCTTCTAAATCCAAACGTGTATTTATTGCACCAAATAGAAAGTAAGCGCTTTCGGCAGAATAAAATTTCCCGCCTTCATCAGACAAACAGCAAGAGAAAATGAACAATCAATTTATATAAGATTATCGTTTAAAAATGACCAATGATGTTAAAGGGCATTTGCTACTAATCAAATACCTTGGAAACCTTAAAGGTATTATTTAAAATAGTATTAAAGTTGTTATTTTCATAAAATAAATAAACAAAAATACGTCACTCGACGTAAATCCTATGCAATATAACCAAATGAAAAATAAATAATTCCTCGAGAACGGAAACAAATTAATATTTTCAAATATACCAAAAGAAAACCTTCGTTCTAAAAAATACTGGTAAAAATTCCTTAAACTAAAACATTACGCTAAATATTTATGCTGTAATAGCGAGACCCTAAATGTTTTAAGATCACATCTCGCTATACGAAAATACAGGATCCTAAACAGACCTAGAAGAATGCTTTCAAAACATTGCGCTAAATATTTATGCTGTTATTAGCATTAAATAAATAATAACAAAACCCTAGATGTTTTAAAATCACATCACATTACACATAAATGAAGAAGCCTGTACAAACCTAGGAGAATGTTTTCAAACCAATCAAGTACTTCTAAGTATTGTGTATAATCATACATGCATGTTTACAAAGAAACTTAAAACGTTCTCACCCATTATAGAAATTAGTTTAAATGGCAGTAAACATATTCCTGACCTATTTAATCTATAAGAATACATTCAATAGAATATATACATAAGAATATCAATAAGAAAGATCTTAATAATGCTTTAGCTAGACATATAATGGAATGCGAAGGGCACAATTTCAGTTTCACCATCTTACATAAGAGGGAACTAGATATAAGGGGAGGTCCATGGCAAATCCAGCTTGAAATGGATGAATTATCCTGGCAGATTCGCACAAGAGCACATACCTTTCCAGGTTTGAATGATGCCATATCCATAAAATGTGTTTTGAAATGGCTTTCCCTTAATAGGTAATTCTCATCCTAAGATTTTGTATTAATGATTGTATGGGCACATATTCTTATGTATATATTCTATTGAATGTATTCTTATAGATTAAATAGGTCAGGAATATGTTTACTACCGTTTAAACTAATTTCTGTAATGGGTGAGAACGTTTTAAGTTTCTTTGTAAACATGCATGTATGATTATAGACAATACTTAGAAGTACTAAATGTCAAGCTTTCAGTCTTTCTGTCTTCTGTAACTTTGATTGACATAACCCCAATTCTACATTTTTTATCTCCATGAAATCCTGTAGGTAAGTCTTAAAAGTGGACAGATTTGTGCATTATTTACCTATGGGTGGTAGCTTATTCCCTCATCTAAGTAGAGATCTTTTTTGAGGAACCTGCAACAGGAGATGTCACCAAACTATTGTGTCAGTCTCCTCAAATATGTATTTAGGACAAACACAAGTAAGCAAGATGAAGTTTGCATTTAAATTATACAAAATGGCCACAGCTTGGTAACATATATAGAAGTGCTGGATTTTAATGTCACTTGTTCCATAGAGAAAAGCAACCAACTTAGCAAAGAAATTCACTTGTACTATCTTAGTTGTAAGAAGTAGCCAGAATAATAAATGACAGTCACAGAAATGTTACAACCACTGAAGCAATTGTGAAGGGCAGATTTCTATAACTAAATATGTAAACAAAAACTATTAGCTTGGTCTTAACATTACATTATAAAGATCAACAGCAACATTAAAAAGTCACTATCACACCTTGATATGTGTTGTACTATTTAAATCACTGTTTATATAGTTTCCCCATTATAAAATACATCAAAATAAGAAACAGACGAACAGCATGCACAAGTTATCATGCTCCAAAAAAGGCTCCCTAACTTTTAAATGCTGTAGTGCAACAATTAATAACCAGAACATAGTTAATTATGGCACTCGTAAATACAAAACATTTATCAGCCCTGACAACTGTATGCAGAGCCAACCATTTAGATAATCTCTACAAAGTTCATATTATGCTACCATCTTCTGTAATAAATGTGGTACGTATGCCAACCTACAAAATGCAGTCCACTGGATGGATTGCATTTGTTATTAAAAGTATTTAGAAATTACATAACTTTGCACTTCCATGAACATTTTGAGAATAATTCATGGGTGATCTCCAGTGGTTACAGATAAATAACAGTATATGGGAGCTTATTAATATGCTTGCCATACTGGTCTCGCTCAAATTACTTTCTTGGTTACTCAAAACTTTCATTTCATCTTTGTGAGGAATATTTAAGTAATGGAAACATGAGGTCATTACCAGCTAAAGGAGATAATTCATTTTACTTCAAAATGCTTTTTATCAATATTACAAAACAGTAGATCTGACATGACAGACAGTCTCACTTGTTGAAAAAGTAATTTGTTGATGCAGCCCATAATGCTGGATCAGTTTCATAACAGTATATATATATATACACACAAAAGAAAAAATGTAGGCTGTATGGATAAACAGTGCTCAAGCAATAAACCAATATGAACGTAAAACATATGTAGTGAGCACTGAACCACAGCAATGAGTAATGCAAAAAATATGTAGTGAACACTGAATATAAAAAATATGTAGTGAGCACTGAAACATAAAAAATATGTAGTGAGCACTGAAACATAAAAAATATGTAGTGAGCACTGAAACGTAAAAAATATGTAGTGAGCACTGATGAAGCAGCTTGACTTCGAAAGCGCTCACCATTACTGTTTGTTACAGTCTGTTCATTAAAGTCTTTTATTAAGTTACTCATTGCCATGGTTCAGTGCTCACTACATATTTTTTACGTTTGTATATATATATATATATATATATATATATATATATATATATATATATACACATACACTGTTTATATATATATATATATATATATATACATACACTGTTCATATATATATATATATTTATA
Organism: Protopterus annectens; assembly: GCF_019279795.1. Taxonomy (NCBI): domain Eukaryota; kingdom Metazoa; phylum Chordata; order Ceratodontiformes; family Protopteridae; genus Protopterus; species Protopterus annectens. Next base: position 1,094,305,167 of record NC_056739.1, on the reverse strand, counting down.
TATATATATATATATATATATATATATATATAAAACTTGTTTACACTTCACTCTGCTCCACTACAGGTACATTGAAATCATCACTAAGCACTACATATTTGTACTGCATTCTCAAATAAAAGAAATCAGACATACAGTAAAATCTCCATTGGAAAGGTTATAGAGTACAGATATTTTCAGACACAGTGCATTTTTCTGAATTTCAACAGTGAGGTAATTTGTGGCACAATTTTAGCTTCAAGTTCACTAATTTATGTTTGATTTCCTAATATTTGTTTACAAATACTGCCATTACCCTTTTAAGAGTTAGTATATAAAACTGTTTTCTTCTCCTGTTGAATCTGAGGATATTGATATAAAGATAGTATGTGTATGAACCTTCTTAGAGTGCACCCGCAAGCTTCATTCCCGACAAAGAGGTTTCCTCCTATGGATGCAATACCCATTCTTGGTTGCTTTGCTAATGCTCAAGGTCCTGCACTTGTAAAATGGATAGTATCCATTTTGTAAAGGTGCAGTCTCTCCCCAAAACAACCCCTGCAAAGTATAAAAATCATACTCATTAATTCTGCATACCTTTCATGATATAGTAATAATAATATTTTTAATTTTCCTTTTCATCTTTTAATCCAAGCAGAACAGGCATGTAAATGACTGCTTTAACAATTTTCTTTGCTTCCATAATTCCTTTATTAAAACTTAAACATCTGCAGAACATTTCCATGCTTAGAATTATTACTTCTCTCTGCTGTTACTATTATGTCTGCTAACTTCACTCCCAACTTTATATTTTGTAAATGCTGTGTAGAGATCCCATACTTTTGTTTATATTAAGCCCTTAACTGTTACCTTTGATTTGTTTCCACTTATCAGGAATGGGTCTGTTTTCTTCACTACAGAGTCAGTTATCACCAACAGTTTTTTTAATTTATAATCATCATTCCCGTGGTTATCCTTGCTTAGAGGAGGTTAATTCTGTCTATCTTTTCATTTAATCTTCCTTTATACTGTCATCTGCCCCTTCTTCCACCAAATCCATTCTATTCACATAGTGGACATTGTCTGTATTACTTGAATCATTTCTTAGATGTCGTAATGTTGGGTGTTTAAACTGAGCTGATACAAACACTTCCTAATCTTGACCCAAATCTTTTGTCTTTGTGTCTTCCTTGACTCTCCTATTTGCTTTTCAACAGAAACTGTATGATGACTCCCTGTATGATTTCTCTACATTACCTCCATTCCATCCTTCGAAAAATTTTAATTAGTTCTTGGTCTCATCTGTCACATGTGAGACGCCACCAAAGTTTTCATACTAGTCCTTATTTTGCAGATTTATTTGACATTTGTTTTCCTATTCTGACCTCCACAAGGGAGGGCAGGAGGGTAACGCTAAATCCTTTGGTAACCTTAGACACAGTTGGACCCTCTGTCTCCAGGGAAAGAATGACCTTAACACCCACTTCCTTATTTTGTCTCTTTATAATGCTTTATTCTTTCTTTTCCTTTTTATGTAATAGCCTAACTTTAGTTATCTTTAAGTGTCTTTTCCATTTTGCCAAATTATAGTATATTTAATTTTAGCTGCTGTTTGCAAATAGGCTGTGAAAAAGTATTAGATTTATATGTGGGATAGACTCGGTTTTGTTTCTCGGCAGTCACTCTGGGCCTTCAACATGTCTTTGAAGTAGCATGTCATACCTTCTAAGTTTCCAATTACTAAGTTGTCCTGTGGAGTACATGACATATTGAATATAGGTACATAGCAGACCATAATCCCCAGGGATCACTGCAGTGGCTCTGCTGGACAGAGGCACAGGGAACTAATGGCTCTGCTGGACAGAGGCACAGGGAACTAATCTAAGGGGGCAGCAAAAGCCAATACATTCTGGCTAGGCTTATAGATGCCCTTGGGCAGATAGCCTAGTACTTACCTATGACCCTATGAACCTATATCACAGGATCTTCTTCAAGAGAGAAGAGCATAAAATAGGTGACTAACTTTTCCTGTTATAATTTTGCAATGTGAATTTTACTGAGCAAATAAAAAAACTGCAAATAAAATATTTGATATTGATTGCTGTGATTTACAAGTTTTAACAACTAAATTATACCTTGCTAAATGTATTATTTTATAAAGGAAAATATCACAACATTTAAAAGCTCATATATATGTGTGTGTGTGTGCGTGTGTGTGTGTGTATGTGTGCATATTATGTGTATATACCTATATATATATATATATATATATATATATAGAGAGAGAGAGAGAGACAGACAGACAGACAGACAGACAGATAGATAGATAGATAGATAGATAGATAGATATTCAGATACTGGTACACATATGTGAGCATGCACATATACACAAACACATACATACTTTACCTTTCTGACCTGCTATCCCTATTATTTGACTTTTGACCTTTTATAAAAGTAAGAATGTTCAAACTTACAATGAAGTAACCAGTGTGCAACCAGTCTTGCCATAGTCCTTATTGAAAACTGACTTGCCAACACCATCAAATAACATGCATGGCCATTTATTTAAAACCATTTGCACCTATTAACAGGTTAAAAGAAATTGTAAACTTTGCAAAAAAATAAATAAATGCAACCCCAATCTTCCTTACCTGTGTCTGTCTGCATGGCTGTCATGCACAGCAGAAATGTGATGTAGAAATGCATGCTTGTGGATGCCCATGGTGAGAATAGCTGCTCTTTGCTCACAACTGCTTGCTGTGTCACAAATTTTGATTTAAATACTAATGAGTTCCACTCCAGGCAGGAACTACTAACAGATAAACTAAGTGCTGTAGAGTGACCCCAAGCAGCAGCAAGTTAGATTTATTGTTTTATCCCAATTTGCAGGCAGCAGCAGCCACAAGCTTGTTTTGGACACATATATAAGCCATCATGCAAACTTGGAAGACCTAGGCTGTATTTACAGTTGCATGTTACATGCTTGCTGCAGTGTGCTTATGCTACCTATTACCTGCAGAGCCAGTAGTTCATTGCGATTGCATTTCATGACTGAATCTAATGCAGTTTATTTAAGCATTTTGTCATGTACATTAAATTCTGGCATAGTGTCATACATTTGCAAAAGTGGTTTACAGAAGTACATGAGGGTGATATCAGAGTGATTAAACAAAACTAACAGTGGGTAAATCCTATGTTACCAACACATAGGAATGGATTGTTGCTATTATATAATGGCATTATTTTTTTTCCCAACAAACATCTTTATTAAATGTTTACACATGACATAGGCAATCTTACATTTATACCAATGAAAAACAAACAACATGACACCACTTTAGTTGTAAACAATATACATTACAGACACCACTGAAACAACTGTAGTTGCAAACATTATATATCACTTATAATCTATCCAGTCATTGTCAGTTAAGCATTATCTGTCTCACTGCAAACATTGGGATGGTTGTGTTGCATCCTGATATGAATCGGAACTGCGTGTGTGTGTGTGTGTGTGTGTGTGTGTGTGTGTGTGTGTGTGTGTGTGTGTGTGTGCGCCTCTTGAACCTCATTCCTGCTCTGCATTTATTGTTCCCACAATTCCCATTTTTTCCTATGTAGGTTGCTCACTCCATTTTCTAAAGATCCCAATTCCAGTTGTTTTATCTCTGTTACTATGTTCACTACTTCTAGTGAAGCTGGTCTAGACTTTGATTTCCATTTTATAGTAATTGCTTTTTTGGCAGCCACCATAACTAGACTCAGCAAGGCTTTGCTGTGTCTAGGCAATTCCGATTCTGTATCATAACTTAAAAAAATCATCTCCCAAGTCAATCCAATCTGCTCACCCAGCATCTCTGACAGAGCAGTGTGCAGGGAATCCCTAAAGTCTGCCAGCTCATCACACTCCCAAAAGATATGTTCCCAGCCACCTCTTTCTTGCCCATCATACCTCCAACACTTGCTATCCACCTGAGGAAAACTTCTTTGGAGTCTGGGGTACAAAAATACCTATGTAAACACCTCCAGGCAAAGATCCTAATTCTTCTATACTTTGTTGCATATTTGGGAGATATACGGGTGGCCTAATGGTTAAGGTGTTTGCCTTACAAACACAAAGTGAAAGGTTTGAGTCTCACAAGGGATAATTGGCTGGGCTTAAAATAGCTCGCAAGGGCAGTTAGCCTAGTACTAACCTATGAACCTATATATCCTCCCATTGTCTCTTTGCAAATTGCTTATCCAATCTCTCTTCCCAATCCTTTCTAAGCTCTTTTTTTTAATTTCTCCAAATCTTTTGGGTTTCTAATGCCATGACAAGAATAGACCCCATTCTTAAGTCAAAGTATGATTAAAGTTAGTGAAATTAGTATTGTCTTACCCTGTGATGTCAGCCAAAAGTGCTCTTTGCAGCACCCACAATATGCCCAGTAATGACACCTTCTGTAATTCATATGGCGTTATGTGTATTGGTAGCTTATTTAAATATACAATTAGAACCTCAAATACGAAAAAAAGTTAAAATGCGAATGACCAAAACCAGTCCAGCGTCAGTAGATATTCAATGAAAAATGCTCAGTAAAATGCTGCTAAAATACAACTTAGAATTTGTTGAGAAAAAATGCAAAATGCACTGACGAAATAAAATCCAAACAACTTTATTCCACGAATAGAATCACCACAAGCGCTTTTGCCCGGTATTACCGGGCTTTTTCAAGTGTAAAGATTTCAACTAACATTGAGGTTTATAAACTGGTTATTCAGTTGTTTCATTGGTTGACCAATTAAGTAATTAATTGAATTGTGTTTAGCAAATCCATTAAAGAAACAGATGTTAATGTGTAAACTACTTCAAGCAATACAGCTATTTGAAAACATAACAATGCTTACTGTGTCACTGTTTGCGACATGTTACTTTACACTATATGTTAAAAGTAACCAATTTTTCTTGCACTCTTGTAGTCTCATATGCTTAAGGCATTAAAAAATACGCTGAACAACTGATTGTTGTTTTTTTAAAAACATTACTACACTAAGAATATCATATGTTAACTTACTACATGTGTCATAAAATATGAACAGTTGATGCTCTTCCTTTGTGAATCATAAATAAAGAAAGGCTGTTTATTTACACAAAACAAACAAATAAATAACGATGGCCCTATAGATTAGCCATTGAAAACACAAAACTTTATCAACTAATAATGAATCTAATTTTAAGAAAAGTAAAATAGGGTAAAAATACTAACTAAAAAATGTGAAATTCTACCCTAATATTTAATAAAGTAGTAAAATAAATATACTTAATTATAATCTGTTACTTTTGGTTTAAAGAATACTAACCAAACTTAAACTTTCATTCAAACCAGGGTATTTTGTTGCATTCAATTTCAATTGCCAAATAAGTTCCTTGGTACATAATGCAGTATATGAGACTACAAGAGTGCAAGAAAAATTGGTTACTATATAGTGTAAAGTAACATGTCGCAAACAGTGACACAGTAAGCATTGTTATGTTTTCAAATAGCTGTATTGCTTGAAGTAGTTTACACATTAACATTTGTTTCTTTAATGGATTTGCTAAACACAATTCAATTAATTACTTAATTGGTCAACCAATGAAACAACTGAATAACCAGTTTATAAACCTCAATGTTAGTTGAAATCTTTACACTTGAAAAAGCCCGGTAATACCGGGCGAAAGCGCTTGTGGTGATTCTATTCGTGGAATAAAGTTGTTTGGATTTTATTTCGTCAGTGCATTTTGCATTTTTTCTCAACAAATTCTAAGTTGTATTTTAGCAGCATTTTACTGAGCATTTTTCATTGAATATCTACTGACGTTGGACTGGTTTTGGTCATTCGCATTTTAGCTTATTTAAATATGATGGTAGACTCTTTTTTATAAGACCTGTTGCTCCTACTACAATTGGAACTATTTGGTTTCCTTCTTCCACATTGCTCTCGTTTCTGCTTGTAGATTGTGATATTTTATAACCTTGTGTCTATACACAGGACACTGTAATCACTGGGTGTGGTCATTTCATTGATCAATGCTGTTCTTGTCTTCTTTTCTTGGACTACTATATCTGGTTTTCTAGCATCTATCTTTTGAACTGTTGGTAATGGATGATCCCATGTGATGAAGACTTGATCATTTTCTATGATGCTTTGGCAGCCACTAAGCTCCTTTGATTGAGTCTTATAATTATCATGCAGTATTTTATATGCTTTACTAATTATTCCTTTTTAATGGCAGCGTTTGTTCTAGATTCTATTAAAAACTCTGCCAGTGCTGGTCTTTCCTTCAAGAGCCCCCTATTTCTTTCTGTTTGCCTATACTCTGTTATCAATCCGTGATAGGGAAGGCAATCCAGTCCAAATAAATTCTTGGCCTCTTCACATTCTATTACCTTTCCCTTTATAGTTATTTGCTCCCAATACCTTGGTTCCTTTGCCAGTTTTCTCCAATAAATTCCAGGCCCCTCTTGCCTATTATCTGTATCCCTGACCACAGTCATCCCTATTGGCAATCTCTTTTCTCCATTCTCATGCTGGTTTGGTTCTTAGAATGCTGCCAGCTTGTTGATAATCATATAATGGCATAATGTAAGGAAAAAACAGTCTTACCTTTTCTAAATAATGCCAGTGTAGAAGCAGCCTTTAGTGCTCTCCCACCATTTTCTGCCGATCTGGGGCATCTATGATATGTACACCACACTTGCTCTAAGCCTACAGTAGAGTACTTCTCAACTATCTAAATTTTTCCCAGAATGTCTAGATGTTTGCCTCACACTATTGATTTGCTATTTATAAAAGCTGTTTTTTTTTGTTTGTTTTTTTTTAGGCAAATCATAGGGAACTGAAGTTACTAAATAATGAAAGAGACCTCACTTTGCAAGACAGTGCTAGATATGCAGTGAAGCTGCTTCTAGGTGTGCTTCAGGTATTGACAGACATTTTTTTTTCTTCTCCATGGAACAATTTACTGGTCGGAAGCTTTTTTTTTTTAAACAGTTTCAATTTTCCACTTAACAGCGAGGTGAAAGTGTCTTCAGTGAAAGAACGGTGTTAAACACTTGATTTCCAATCAGGACAATGATTGGTATGTCCAATCAGAGTGTACATTTTTGAATAGTAAATTAGTTTTAAAAAACTAAGGAGAAGAAGGTCAAAAGCAAAGAAAGTTTTAAATATTACTCTTGATTCAATACAAGGTTTTATATCCAACTATATTTTCTGAATAGCAGAAAGTATGAAATTTGTCTGTAACAATGGGTGATTTGCCAGAACAAATAAAACGTTATGTGTGGGACAGAAGAATAAAGGACATTCTGCAAAAGTCTGTAGAGGTATGTATGGTTGGTCCGACAACTCTAACACACCTTAGTGACGGTCATGTTTCTATTAGTATACGTTGGATTTACAGTGGGCATGCTGATTTGGTCTTCCAATCAGCATGCATGTTTTTGAATACTAATAGGCATTATTGCATAATTGATATTATACTATCCAGTTATGCTAACACTGGCTCTTAGGTGCTTATATCAGCTAAATACTGCATGCAGATTACACTTCATTACAAAAAAGAAATTGTGTGTCATGAGCTGAATTTATCTGTTTGCTGTAAGATATATTGGACAACAGTAATACAGCCGAGGATGCATGGTTTAATTTCTCTCATAATGTGTTCATCGTGCTGACCTTGCACAGTCAAACTTATCAAGTTTCCTAGGTTATGGGGCACAGTTCTCTGGAACTTGGCTAGATAGCAGTGTTACTTGAGAATAGGCAGATATACCTGTTTTTCAATATGAGATGTGCCCAAGCTCTCCACGGGTGGGCCCTGTTTCCCATAATGGTAAGTTTTTATTCATTGTTTTCTTTCTATACTGTTACATGAATGCTGATTCCTTTAAGCTTTTTCAGTGTACTGCATGGAGTTATGTGATATGACATGCAGTCCATAATTCATATCCTGCTACTGCTACCATGCATATATATTTGCTGGCAGTTTCACATATAGTGGTTAAAACTAGGCCTCATAATGCACATGGCCTGGACTGTTGCAATGTAGTGTATCTATCTGTTTATTGTCAATGCATTTTAAATATCAGTGTTATAGCTGGGAACACATAATTACACATGTGTTTAAGCTGCCTGGTGAAGGGTCCTAGTAATATGCTGAATAAGCTGCCTGGTGAAGGGTCCTAGTAATATGCTGAATAACATGAGTTTACTGTAGCATAGCTTGTGTCAGGGTAGTAAGGTCAGAAATGCTGTCTGTGTGTATATATACTGCATATGTATGTGTTTGTGTATATATATATATATATATATATATATATATATATATATATATTATTATTATTATTACATAGCTTGTGTCACATACACACATATATATATATATATATATATATATATATATATAGAGAGAGAGAGAGAGAGAGATAAACAGCTATATCTTTATATAAATATAGATATACATATAAATATAAATATCACATAGCTTGTGTCACACTGGTTAGGTCATCAATACTACGCACACACAGACACACACACACACACACACACACACACACACACACACCTGGTGCTGGCATATGGCTGTGGCTGCTACATCAACATATTCTAAAGGAAGAAATCCAGATAAGACTGAATGCATTGAAGGCATGATGAGTTTTTGCACGTATGTTGCCCTCTGTTTTGCTGTCTCATACATGTTGAATTTGATGCTCATACAAATGTCCCTTGTCCTTTTGTGCTATCACTGCTGTCAGTATCCTCTAGTGATAAGATGTTGATTTGTAGCACCCAGGCACTCCACTTATACAACAGGATGCTAGAGATTCTGCAAATACATTGTCTCTATTATAGCAGGAAGCTGTGGCTGTTGTGACAGAGAACATGGTTGAAGGAGAGCTCCCTTGTCACAGTGTGGTGACATTTGCACATGTCTGCAAGCTACATACCCCCTTCCTACAGCCTCCAATGTCTTTGACAGATGGGCGATGGATAATGCTTTGAGGTATGATATTATGCTTCAGATTCTGCTTTTGCTGCCACAACTGCCCAACTTCACCACTAAGTCTGATCTATAAGACCATTTTCCTCTTTCTATAACTTACTTTATCCAACTGCTCTTCTTTCTGTACCCTCCCTCTAGTTCACTACATCCCTCCCCTACTACTATCTTCTTTTGTACCATTATCTCTTCCGACCTATGGTCCCTTGTGCAGTCACCCCTCTCTACTTTTTACTGTCACTCTACTTTCCCTCAATTCTGAACCCCCTGCACTTACACATTTCTTCTTCTAGCCACTAATCTAATTATACCTTGTTTCTTTTCATTATATTACCTACAACCTTAACTTCCTTCCTGCTTACCTGCTGGATTTATTATTGTTGTTTCTCCTGCTACAACCTATTACTATACTTTTTGTATATATAGCTATGTACTATTGCATTGAGTACAGTATGTTCTTCTTATCCATTGTAGCCATAAGATTGTTTTGCTCTTTAATATTGTTAATTTGTCTCTATTTGTATGTATTTGTATTTCTGTTTGGGGCTTTTCCCCTCGGGTCTCCACTGAAAAAAGGGTACATTCCTACCCAGCTGGACCAACCCGGTTAACAAATGCAAAATAAATAAATAAATAAATAAATCTCTCACACATGGTGAACATGAATCAGTGAATGCAGCAGTCCATGAAGTGCTCAGATGTGTCTAGGCCATTGAGATGTGTTCTCCCATGAAAATACTTTAGGAAGGAATGAAAAGTTGTAATTCCATTCTGTGTGTTGCACCTTCACTGAATGTTATAATATCACTGTGTTTTGTCTATATTTTAATCTTATTTATTGAATGTATTTATATATTATCTTTTTATTTATAACTTTTAAATGAATAATTTTAATAAACATGTGTGCTAAATGTGGTTTATCATTGCTTCCCTATGCTCTCCTGTTATCTTGCCTATTCAGTTTCCTAGTTGTGCTAGCAATGTGGTCAATGAATTTATTCAGTAATTGGTCTGTACCACTCCACTGTACAAATAATTCATCACTATATCTACAGTATAATACTATGCTCTGAAAATAGTGGGATGGGCAATATAAGTTCCTGTCTCATTCAACTGTGTCTAAATTCATGAATTAGGGAGCCATAATGACCCCATAGCTGTACCAGAACATTGCCAAAAAAATCCTGATTGGAAGTATAATGCTTAGTGAATATCATACACAATAAGTCACAATAGTTTCAGTATCTTTGTTAGTGCAACACTTTTTTGTAGGATAAATATGATTCCAACATCTCAATATCCTTTTAATGAAGAATCATAGTATAAAGATACTGTATATCCAAAGTCATCAACTTGATATGGACTCCTACGGCAAAGATTTCACATTCTATAAAAAAATCAAAAGAGTCTTGAATAAAAGATGGGGTTAGTTTAGCAATATTCAACCTAATTTCTAAGAAGAGTACAAGAGACTCAGGTTTAGCACCTTTCACAGCCACTGTAGCTCTGAATGGAGCATTTTCATCATCCTTCTGCAGTTTGGGAATGCCAAATAACACCATGTGCTTAAGATATTGATTGTAAAATACTCCAGAAATCAGGGTGCAATATAAACCCATTTAGTTCAGTGCATCATCAAGCTTTGAATAATGGTAGTTTCTTGTCTCTGTTGTCAATGGGATAGCATTTTGTTGTTAGGGAGCCGGCTATGAGCTAGCATGTACTGTTAACACTAACTGCAAGGGGAAGATATAGTCACTAAGTGAACATACTCAAGCCATCAAGTGAGTTGTTTAAATGATTACATTAGAGTGCTTGTGCTGTTTGGAGCATTAGCTTAAATGATCCTCTACTCAGTGCTTGCAAATCCACAACAATATTGCTTTAGTTTTGTTACAACTGACAGTTAGCCAGGGTACTATGGCCAGTGTCTAATGTTTGCAAGGTCAGCATTAAGGAAAAGTGACAAACTTAGCAAGACACTTGTTTACCTTATTAATGACCATGTCACAGGTGTAAAGAAACATTTGCATGAAAGAAAAATTGATTGAAATAATGCTGATAATAATAGTAAAAAGCAATAGGCCTAAAACTGACCTTTGGTGGATTACTTCTTATAACAAGCTGGGTGTGAGATTTGAATCAGCTGCTTGAACATAAACAAATATTTTGCTTAAATAACTTACAACTGTATGCATCAGGCCAAGCCAATTTAGCTGTTGAAGAAGAAATGGCTTTTTGAGGTCAATGAATAGTACCCCAGTGACCTAACCATTGTCCATACCCTTAAATGTGACTAGGAAGGGGCAACAATTAGGCTGCAGTGCTTGCGCCTCGCAGAAAGCATAATGTTGATCAAATATAGCATTAGATTTGGCTGTTGTGGATAGCAACTAAAAATGAGCTGAAGGATTTTATTTGTAAGGGGAAGATGGCAAGAGTTAAGTGGAATAAAATGGGATGAGCTAATTCTTCCAATAGAATAAGGCGTTCTGGGATTACCTGATTTGAAGGGGTATTTCAGAGCTACACAGTTAATGCTCCTGTACATACCACAAGCGGTAACCTATTATTCAAAGTGGAAAGGGATGACGAAACAGGGGGAGCTCAAGAAACAAGGAGAGACTGGGGTTTTGGATGCACACCTCTAAGGAGAATAACAATAATCATACAGAATATCATATTCATAAAGTAGCAGAATGTATTCTAAGAACCAAGCCAATACGGGAATGGAGAAAGGAGATTCTGCCGATAGGGGTGACTGCAATTATTGATACAGACAATACGTAAGAAGTGCTGGAATTGATTGGAGAAAACTGACAAAGGAACCAAGGTACTGGGAGCAAATAATTAGAGAGAGAAAGGTAATAGAATGGGAAGAGACCAAACATTTACTTGGACATGCAGACGAGGAATGAGGCTTTAAAGAAGGCAAGATTTTAATGAGCTATGTAATATCTGACTTGCAGTGACTGGATAAATTATAAGTCATGTATAATGTTTGCAACTAAAATTATGTCAATATGGTTTGTTTTCATTTATATAAATGTATGATTGCCTATGTCATAAGTGATAATTTAATAAAGATGTTTGTTGTTTAATAAAAAATATATATTTGGCTAAGTAAACTTTAAACTGAGATGCATCTGCTTTTTCATGGATTCTGGATAAGTGAGAAAGTAGCATAGTGGAATAGTACAATTCTACATACTTTTTGGTCTCACTTTTGATAATGGGATTACAGTGGAAAGCTTATAGTGGTTTGGAAAATGCCATACACCACTTACATGTTTATTGACTGTGCAAAGGGGATGGTAGTGAAGCATTACAGGCTTTAAGGAGTTTTGTAAGTAACAGATTGGATACTGGCTGACCATGCTGGGAGTTGACTTAACCCACAGGCTGCTGGCTGACCATGCTGGGAATTGAATTAAACCACTGGCTGCAGGCTGACCATGCTGGTCATTGATTTAACCCACTGGCCCATGGCTGACCATGCAGGTCATTGATTTAAACCATTGGCCCTGGGCTGACCATGCTGGAAGTTGATTTAACCATTGGCTCTGGCTGATAATAGAGGGAGTTGTCATGAGCCAATGATTTGAATGCTGAATTGTTGCAGCTCAAAGCCTGAAGTCAAACTGAGCATGTAATATTGTTCTGAGCTTCTGTTTGCCTAAACCCTTAATACTATCAAGTAATCCAGCATAACTGAAACTGTAACACTGATGTTTATCACACAGTTTACGAAGTTATATATTTCCAAACAAGGACCGGTAACAAACCAAGACAGCAGTAGCAGCATTCAGGGACCAGTGCTGCTAAGTCACCTTAGGATAATATCTCCTCAACGATTCCATTTAAATTTCTAAGTGACACTTTCACTATGCTAAGCTGATTGTTCACAAAAATCACTGTTAAGTTCAGCTACAATATACACAAAAGCAAACATGTTGTGTGAAAAACAAATGCGGTATTCAATTTGCAAGTTCCATATGGTAATTCACCACCTGGATTTAACTCTAATATTTTTTTTTTTTTTCAAAACAAGTTTATTGTTTTAACATATAAGAGAAATATCATAACAATTTTATACAAATAATTAAAAATAGGTATTATTATAATATTCAACAAAACAACTAAAGTATTTACAAAGACATCCACTACAATCAGATCAATTAATTAAACTAAAATACTGTGCTATTGAAATTAGAATTTTTTTAACAAATTTTGTAAATTATCCCATACAATAAAATGTGATGTTTTTCTAGTTGTTCTCATTCTAATTGTGCTTATTTCCATATGACACATTATATTCATAACATTTTTAAATTCATTGAACGAAGGAGGTGTATCTGAAATCCAATTTCTAGTTATTATTTTCCTACCCACTGCTAGGATAGACCATAACAAGGGAAGCTTAATCTTTTTAACACATTGAGGTACAGGTGTGTTGAATAATATAAGAGACTTAGAAATAATGAAATTATCTGTAAAAAGAGCCTGCAAAAATTCATTAAACTCTAATATTTTAAAGACATGCAGCCTTCCTTGAAGACTGGGCATCAGGCTGGCAACTCGGCACTGTAAAAATCCACTGCCAATCATGAGCGGACCGAAGTTCTGCTGTGGTGACCCCTAACTGGGAAAAGCCGAAAGACAATACTATTGATATGATTTTAATCTGTTAGTGCCAGCACTACTAAGGAGTCAGGAATCTGCCATTCATCTTCCCGTAAGCCTGAATTAAGATATATATTTTGTGGTCACAGTATGGCACTGACCTAATACCTGTCATAAGGAAGACAATAGTCTGGGCCCAGTATTCTGAATCTGAACATATCCTTCATTGAATGAAAATAACTTAGAAGCGTGGTCCTACCTAAAGTTAAATTAGTAGATGCAGAATATGTGAAGCATATACAAATGTCCTTACACTAATGATTTGAGTAACAGAAGAGTGGTATTCACACATACCTCTCAACTGTCCAGATATCTGAAGCATGTCCAGATTTTTGCCTCATATTTTTGGTTTGCTCCTAGTAAAATGTGTGGTTTTCTAGCAAATCACTGAGGATTGAAGTCACTAAATAATGACATACATTTGTGTTTCAGACTTTATATCCTTCAGAAAATGTATGCTAACACAAAATTTGTTGTTCTAGCAACTTTCTAAGTTTGTAAGAGCAATATTTAAAATCTGTCCCTAATTTTGGGCCTTTGTACCCCCATTATTTTAGGCTTTGTTCAGATTTCTTGTGTTCAGAGGTTGAAAGGTTTATGAACTGCTTAGGAGTAGCCACAGTCTCCTTACCTATTTCTTCTATTACAGTACAACAGCTAAAGTCTTTATTGGTGCTTTCATTCTTCACCACTTTAACATTGTTCGCCCACAGAGGCTCAGGTATCACCATAGTGCAAGGAGATATTTAATTCCAGTCTTAAAGTAGCCCTATAAAATACCTTTATATAACTCTCTCAACTGCATCTTTCACACAGGAAACCAGGAAGATTAGCAGATAAGTAGCTAATAGCAGATATCGCAAAGATCACATTATATCCGCTCTGTTAACTGTTGACTTGCATTCCACTACTGCAAGGATGATACTATTGTGGAAGACAGCTTGTCACTCGTGCACACACACAATACATCTGTTTATTGTTTACAGAATTAACTTCCTATTCTTATCCTGTCTTTTTCCCCACCCCAAAACTGGAAAATACCATTGCTAATTAACTCTCTGAATGCCCAAGCATGTTTATTCTACAAAGCTGAGCAATCTATTTATTCATTTATTTATTTATATTTGCTTACCAGGGTAGTGCATTAATCTCAAAGGACCATTTGCAGGCACAGCCCGAGCAATTAGGATAATCCACCACTCAGTTTAGATAGAAATGGATTTTACTTGGTGGGCAGTAAAATAAGTAACGCATACCACTGTTTATTAGCAGAAAATGAACACAAAATATGTTATTAGGTCCTTTGTATAAGTCATGGGCCTATCAGCATGCTGGTATAAACAGCTTTCTTTATAGCCTAGCAGTATTCTTTAATCTTTGCATTATTAAATGTAGTAAATACATTTTATTGCTATATTCAGCTAAAAATTGTCTCAGTATGGCATTTCATCCATAATCACTCTACCAGTACATCACAGTACTGAGATAGCAAGCAAATTCTTGTCAAAACATGTTATAACTCAATAGAACACTTCTAAATGTGTACATATCTGAATATTAACCATAAAGGTAGTAAACAGAATGAACATATCTAACTGTTTAAAATATGCAAATTACAGGATGTCTGTGCCCCTAAAATTAAACAACATATCCATCTATCTGAACCCTCCAAAATATAATTGCTTTTCAAGCAAAAAGAGCAATTAATACAACCCAGGAATATCATCAGTTTAAGAGAGTTAACTCAGGTCCACAGTGAAATGAAAGTCTGACACTGCTGAATCATAGTTCTCCAGAACATTCTGTTTAAATGTGCAGTTTCTTGAATTCTGTACTATTATACTGGAACCTTGTTTTGTGGGAACAAAAACCCTGTAGACATCTAACTCCCTTTATTTAATTAGTCCAGCTCTCAAATAACAGTCTTGCAGAAGAGAGAAAATATTTGCTCTTGTGCAAAAGGTATCTCATATGTGGATAAAAATGCCAGACCTGAGGAATGACAGTTTTTGGTTCGGTGACCTAGTGTTAAAGTTTACAAATAAATATCAAAGAGCTTTACTTTTAGTCTTGAGTCAAGAATGACACTTCAAGATGTGCAAAGTACTGGTTTATTCCATAAACAGTGTTAGGAGACTGCCTGCCAAAATTTTCAAATCAGTCTCAAAGAACAAAGGAAAAAACACTACATATATACTTTTCTTATCAGTTTCATGCATGCAGAACTTTGACGTTATATTACTTTTAAAGAATCAATGCATTTAAAAATGTCCTAATTTCTTGTGATTACCTCTTAGAGCTTTACGTGAACACTTGACAAATATGCCTTTTAAAACATAGACCACCTGGTCTAAGAATGTATCTTTTAACCTTGTAACATTTAATACAAGTACACACTATTTTATAGACATCCTTATGAAGACTCATCCCCCAGCCTGAGAAGGCCAGAGAGTACTGTTAATTAATCTGGTTTCAAAAGATCCCTGGCACATTTTTTTCTTTATTAGCATTCTGAAACTATGCTCTTTAGTCACAGTATAATACAATAACATCCCTTAAATCTTTTAGCACTTACTTCACCTTTAGCTATCTGTCAGTACAAACAGTGAGAGCGCAATTGTAAGAAATATAAAGCTACAATGTATGTGAATCTATATTTTGCATAATCATGCATCTAATTTTCTTTTTTTTCTTTTGATATAAACACATTATAACATTTTATTTGACTCTTTTGTGCAGAAACTTCAAGTTAATATGCATTTTGTGAAGAATACTCATGAGACATAATATTTTTCCATAACAGTCCTTCCCCATTTGACACTATAAGTTTACACAACTCACACAATTATATCTTAATTTTTCTTAACTTGGTAAAATATGCTTTAACATCATAGTGTTAGTCATCTACAGTGATTCAATTTTCAATTACCTTAAGTTCATTATCAGATACTTTTATAAGCGGCATCGCGCATGCAGTTGAGGTTAAGCATTTTGTAATTACAGCCTTTAGAACAGAAAATATTAAAACAGCTAAAAGAATACCAGTTACTGTAATGATACCTTGTAATATGAATAAATACTGAGCTACCTTTGGTGCTCCAGAATTTTAAGCCAGTCCAGTTGTATAGTATAATAAGAAGGAACACCAAACTTCCAACAGGATACAAAACAGCATCCAGTTTATTAAGCGCTTTCATCTCTGAAAGTTCCGAGACTTCATCAGAGTAAACCAAAACATATTTATGCTATTAGGAATCACAACAAAAATAATGCATTATATAAACATTCAGTTAAATGCAGGCAGTTTGTTAAGTTCAAGTTTGGTATTTTAGAAGCTATTCAGAAGACCACTAGAGGGGGATGGTGGAAACTTCAAATAGAATGAAGTGAACTCAAATGGCAATTTAAATTAAATGTGACTGTAGAACCTGGCAGTAATGAAAATACTTCAGTTTTACCAATACTAAAAACAAAGGCTTTGGTTTGGTAGATATGGTTCTGCCTTCCAAAATAATTTTTTTTTATGGAACTGTATGTTTTTCTTTAAGGTTTTTTCTTCAAGCTTTTTAAAAAAATGTCTTATTCCTTTAAATGTGTTTAATTGTTTGATTAATAGTACTATATAACCATAGCCATGTGGTTTTGGTTTATTCTGATGAAGTCTCAGAACTTTCAGAGATGAAAGCGCTTAATAAACTGGAAGCTGTTTTGTATCCTGTTGGAAGTTTGGTGTTCCTTCTTATTATAATATACAATTGGACTGGCTTATAATTCTGGTGCAGCCACAGGTAGCTCAGTATTTATTCACTTGTTTTGAAGTCTGAGTGCCTTCTTTTGCATTTTTGATGCATACCTTGTAATATACTGCTTCCCAGGTTATCAAGTACACTGCCCAACCATCCAAAAAGTGCTTACTGTTTAGATGTGCTCTCCATGTCCTTGGACCTCTGCTCCATGAAACTGGCCAACTTTTTTGTTCATTATGATAAACACTAATATAATAACAACAATGACTTCTTATGAGAGCACATGACTCCTCTTTGGCAGCTAGCATTATGTTGAGTGCCAGATGATTTCGTAATACCACAGTTCGAATTTTAGTCGTTTTTTGATTTACCATTCTGATGTGATGTGAAGTATGCTTTGCTACCTCCTGAAGAATTTGAGCAAGCATGGTGATTTTGAGCATTGTCCTTTGCACTCCATACCCAGGAGTAAAGACTGAAAATACTTGCTCTGTTCAGTGAATTGCCTATTTATTTTTCAGTCTGCCTGCTGGAGGATTCTCAAAATGTTGAATAGCAGGACTAATATCACCCACAAAACAACATTTAGACCAGTTTGTAGGCAACCAGGAGTAGGCATGACCACCACAAATGTAGTAGCGATCTTCTATCATGCCCATGCCATGCCCCCAGTCATATCATTTTAGGTGTAAAGAGTTTAACTCACTTTCATGTCTAGTGTCATTGCATTTCATTTGCTGGTTCCCACTGGTACAGTTAACATGTTTCTCCATGATTTGCGGTTGCAAGCTGAAGAGACACAACTTATGAAAAGTCAGTCACATTATGCCAAGTTAGATTTATGTCACTGAGATCCTTTTTAAATGTTGCCTCTAATGCAGGGATTTGAATCATGGGAATCCCTGCCTTAGAATGATGAGGTATATGTGAACACACCCAACAGCTTGTCACATTTACATCCACAGTATACTGTTGAAGAACCAACAGGAAACTGTTTTTTTTCTTGACCATTTTATAAAGGGAAACAGCAACAAAAGCAAAGCAAAAGTACCTGTTTTCAGTGGATTCATCATGGACTGCTGTCTGAGTTGATTTTTCTCTTTTAATCCTTTACTGGGGCAGATGATTCATCCTTTGCACTTTGATCTTTTTTGCTGACAAAGATGAATTATCTGGGTCTGCCACATGGCAAATCTTTTTGCAATGTGAAAAATGGATCGACATCGGTAGTCCTGCACAGTGAATGGCTGTAAAAATTATGAGCAGCAACTATTACTGCTCAATATCTGAGTTGTTTGGCTTCTGCTACATACCTGCAATCAACTGCATTACTATCTGAGTTAAGTACAAACTTGCAGTGTTAAAGATTGTACTGCATTTTATTTTTCTATTTAATTGTTTCATTGAATATTGTGGTCTGTGTCTCTCTGTAGTTATTTATTTTTCTATTTAATTGTTTCATAGAAAACTATGGCCTCTCTCTGTCTCTGCAGTTAGTTTCCCACCTGCCCTTCCTGTTCTTGTTGTGGTATTAATCTTGGTGGCTTTGGAGTTGCCCGTCCCTCCTGTAAATTTGTGTTTGAACACTCCTCCTGGGTCTGTCTCATTTGCTCACTCAATCGAATACAGTGAGATCATATTTTGACTTCAAACACTCCTACCAGTCCCATCTGTTCAGCTCTATCCCAGCTCTATTCCACTCTAGTGTCACTAGCTCATTCTACCTAATACAGACAGAACATTTGTGAAGGGCAAGCTACTTAGGTCCTTAATTTTGAATTATCTTCTGTTTCTCCTTTCTCCCTTTCCACTTTCCAAAAAAAATTCTAAGCTTGTTTCCTGCCTTTCCTGTAACTAGTCTAGTCTAGATACAGATTTGCTGTAACCAGGACTGTTTGTAAGCTTCTGAGCCCCCAAAGCCTTTCTGTGTTGGAGGGAAGCCTTCTAGCTTATCACTGGGAGTGGTAAGCACTAGGTAGCCTATCTACCACAAGAGTGGTTTCTGGCCCAGAAATTGTAGTTTATTGGCTGTTTGGCAGTTTTTCCATCTCTTTCAACTGACTGGTTTAAAAGCCCGCATTTGCACTGGTTTCCCATCTTTCCTGTAACTAGTCTAGTCCAGATACAGATTTGCTGTATCCAGGACTGTTTGTAAGCTTCTGAGCCCTCCAAGTCTTTCTGTGTTGGAGGGAAGCCTTCTAGCTTATCAGTGGGAATGGCACGTACTACGTAGCCTATCTATCACAAGAGTGGTTTCTGGGCTAGAAATTGTAGTTTATTGGCTGTTTGGGCAGCTTTTCTATCTCTTTCAACTTTCTGGTTTAAAAGCCCGTGTTTGCGCTTGTTTCAAACCTTTCCTGTAGCTAGTCTAGTCCAGATAGAGATTTGCTGTATCCAGGACTGTTTGTAAGCTTCTGAGCCCCCAAGCCTTTCTGTGTTGGAGGAAAGCTTTCTAGCTTATTAGTGGGAGTTGTAAGCACTAGGTAGCCTATCTACCATGAGATCCAGGTACAGATTCTTAGTTTTAGCACTTGAATTTCCTTATTCATGCTCAGCACTTGTTCAGAACTTGTTGTTAGCACTAAATAAGCTACATATTACTACAGCACTCAACCTTCCTCTTTACCTAGAGGAAAACAGTTTTTGTACTTACTTTTCTCACTTGCTTAGAGGAAAAACAGCTCTTATACTCACTTTCCTCACTTGTCTAGAGGAAAGTAGTTTTTTATTCAGGCATGTCCAAGGGTCAGTTTCCAGTGTTCTCTCCTGTCTCTCTGATGAATCTGGGCATCTTGGGGCAATGTAGCAATTGCCTCATGTACACAGACAACCCTCTCCTCCTACCACTCAACACCACAACCTGTGAGAGATGCACTTATCTAGCCAAACTGGAGGTAAAGCACTCTCCAACCAAGACTGAACTTGACAGTCAAGAGGAGAAGGTAAACACTTGCACCACACCACACTCATCACATAGTTCCACTAAACCTACACCACCAAAATCCACACACAGAAACACAAAAACGTTTGCAGAGGCTCTCAATAATAATCTGCTCAAGCAAAAGGGACCTCCAAAGCATAAATGCAAGCAACCTCCACCCCCAACACAACCCAAATGACACATAGCCCACAGATTCAGTGTGCCAATAAACCACAGCCCATAAGGCAAAACAACATACCCAACACACTAGTCATAGGTGACTCTATAGTCAGGCACACTGATGTCCCACTCACCAGGCTAAACAAGGAGAAGGTTATTGTCAGCTGCCTGTCGGGTGCCAGGATCCGCCACATAACCCACGCACTCAGGTCACTCCACAACAAGTACAAATATGACTCTGTCATTGTCCATGTTGGTGTGAACAACCTGAGACGTACCTCCCTGGACTATATGAAAAGAGACATGGAAGAGCTCTCTGATCTTGTAGCCCAGGCAGGTATGACCCTAGCCCTGAGTAGCATCCTGCCATCGCCCAGAATGATACCGCAGTACAAGGACAAAATGATTGACTTCAACAATTGGCTAAGCTTCTGGTGTCATTCTAAGGGGATCCAGTATCTGCCTGGGATGACATGGTCGACAGACCATGAAGCTTTGCCAGAGATGGCCTGCACCTGCCGCCCCTGGGATTCCAAATACTAGCTAAGGGTCTTGCTGCCCCTATAGTGCCTTTTTTAGGCAAGTCCAAATAACAAATTCACCACCGTAACAGGAACAGGCAAGCAAAAACTGAGGGTAATGCTACTCAATGCTAGAAGTCTAAATCTCAAAATGCACTCACTTGAGGCACTCCTTGGAGAACATCGATATCTGTGCAGTGACTAAGACCTGGTTCAAGGCTCTAGAGTGCACCCCTGCATTACTAGGCTATAACTCATAACACTTTTCGGCCATCTAACCTGGACCAGAACACCAAAGCTGGAAGTGTGTCCATATTAATTAAGGATATCCACACCTCCAGGCTAGTTGCGTAGCATAATGCATCCGAGGTTATCCAAGTGCAACTAACTCTGGGCAAAACTGCAATCCAAATTGTAGCTTGCTACAGATCCCCCACCATGCCCCAGGATTCCCACTCTTCTTTTCTTGATATAGTGGAAAATATTAGGGTTCAACCAAACACCCTAATAATGGGTGATTTAAACTACCCCACCATTAACTGGGAAAACTACTCATGTACCAACTCCTTCGCTCAACGCTTTCTGGAATTCATAAATTCCAATGCCCTGGATCAAATTATCCACACCCCCACCAGGGCAACAATATCCTAGACCTAGTCATTACCAGCATGAGTGAACATTGTTCCATACCTGAAGTCAGCTCCTCATTGGTCAGATCCAACCATAAGCTAATCACCCAAGATATCTACAACCTGCCCCCACCCACCATTAAGGAAACCACAGTAAACAATTTCTCCAAAGCCAGCTTCATGCTTCTTAAGACATAAGTGGTGAACTTCATGACACCCATGCAGATGGGCAATACAGTTAAGACTGCTGAATCCTACACAAATGCACTCTATAAGCACTTACAGGAGTGCATGGATCCTGCTAACCCAAACAGAACCAAAATGCTATCCTCCAAAAAAAGGAAGGCAACCTGGTGGTCCCCTGCCATAAACAAACTCTACAACAGAAGGAAGAAACTGTTGCAAAAGAGAGTAAAATCCCACGAGTGGAGGAGCTCCCTGGTCAGCCTCAGTAAGGAGCTGAGATCCCTTATAAGATCCTCCAAAGCTAGCTACAAAAACTAATTTCGCCACTGATTCTAAGTGCAAGCACAAATCATTCTATAGCTATGTCAAGAATCTCAATTGCAACACCCAGATCTGCTCTGAGTTACAGCACAACAGCATGTAAATTACAGAACCAACTGATATTGCCAACATCCTGGCAGATAGGTTCAGAGCTAACTTTACCCCCCTCTCACCCCCTAAAGGGCCCATATCTATAAAGGAAGAATGCAGAGTACCTGTAATCACATCTATGCAGGTAAAAGCTGCACTCATTAAAACCAAAAACACAGCATCCATGGGACCAGACAACATCCTAGGCTGCGTTTTACATGAACGTCAGAACGAACTGGCTCCCCACCTAAGCACCATGTTCAGTCATAGTATCACGTCAGGCTTTGTGCCCACTGAATGGCGCATAGCATCAGTTATCCCACTCCACAAAGGGGGAGCCACCACTGATCATGGGAACTATCGGCCTATTAGCTTGACGAGCCTGGTCTGCAAGGCCATGGAACGTATCATCATGGAACTCATAAACAAAGACATTGGTAACCTCCAAACTCTGGACCCCACCCAGTTCGGGTGTGTGAAAGGCAGATCATGCCTTCTGAACCTGATCGATTTCTTTGAGGCAGTCACCAAAGCTGTAGATGAGGGTAAGGTGGTTCACACAGCCTATCTTGTCCTTGCCTAGGCTTTCGACACCATCCCCCATTCTGGAATTTTAGCTAAACTCATTAAACTAGGTATAAATCCCTACATCACAAGATGGGTTGCCAACTGGCTCACTGACAGAACCCACACTGTAAAAGTCGCAGACTCCAAATCTGACTTCAAACCAGTGACCATTGGAGTACCACAGGGTTCAGTCCTGGGACCTCTCCTGTTTGGTATCTACTGCTCTGAAGTACAGGCTAACACAGAAGGCCACTGGCTAATGAAGTTCACATATGACTGCAAACTAGGAGCCATAGTTGAGTCCCCAAATGATGTGAACATCCTACAGAAGGGCCTCACTTTGAAAGATGCCTGGTGTCAGAGGCATGGCCTCAAGCTCAATGCCAAAAAGTGCATTGTCATCCCCTTTGGTAAAAACTCTGTACCCATGAACTACCACATAAAGAGCAGTCTACTTAAAACGCCAAATGTGTGATAAGAGACCTTGGGACCCAGATGGACAGTAGTCTCTCCTTTGATAATCACATCGCCACAGTGGTCAGGAAATCCTTCTATGTGACACACCTCATCACAAAAGGGTTCTCATCCAGGAAAAAAGAGGTCATTGTTCCCCTCTACTCAGTACTCATTAGACCCATTATAGAGTACAATGCCCCTTTTGGAATATACCTCACAAGACATCTGCCTAACATATAAATCTATGTTAAACCTAGAGCTGTTGGATATGCTACAGCTAAAGAAATCCCAATCCCTCCGAGCTACACACTCTAGGGACCTAAACCTTGTCACCACAATAAACAGGACATGCTGGAGGGATAGATTCCTTTTCCAGAGACTTCCTATACTTTGGAACAAGCTACCGATCTATGTCAAGCAAAGTTCCTCATTAGCACTATTCAAGAAAAATCTTGATGAGTGGATGGGAAATAGGAAATACACCCCGGGGATCACTTCTGTGGTTCTGCTCGACAGGGGCATGGGAAATTAACTTTCTTGGATGGCGTAAGCCAAGGAACCTTGTTGACTAGGCTTACTTAAGCCCTTGGGCCGATAGCCTAGTACCTACCTATGAACCTATGAACCTGGAAAGGGCCTTTTCACTTCGGACTCGCAGTTTCTTTTTTGGAAAGTTTTAAAGTAAACTCAATCTCCAGGCTGCAATTGGTGACAGGGCAGGCAGGAGATTGAGGAAGAGCTTTTCATACAGTTTTGTGGTACTGCTGCAAGAAATTAGTAAGACAATATAACATCAACTGTTAAATTTAATTTTGTATTTGACACAGGGAGAGTAGCTGGAAGGGCCATGGGTCTCCCCATTAATATCTCATAGGGGCTCAGTCTCCTTGTATATTTAATGTACTTGTCATACTCATTAGTGCTAAGGGAAGTGCCAACGGCCATTTAAAGGTTTGTTTCAGCACAAATCTGAGATGACTGTGGATGGTTGGGATAGTGAAGACTCAACTTAGAATTAAAAATCTTGCATAGTTCTCTAATCAAGGAATTGTTAAAATGAGTTCTTTGATCACAATTGATAGTACAAAGTACACCAAATCTAGGTATAGATTCAAATACAAGTTTTTTTTACAACTGTTACAGAATCTGTTTTGTGACATTGCTAAGCTTCCACCCATGCCTAAAACATGCAAACCACCACCAATATAAATTCTAAATTACAGACCTTTGGCATCTGAACAAAGTCCAGCTGCCCATTTACAAAAGGTCCACAAATTGGTGGTAAGCATGCAGCCCTAATGTTTGGATTTTTGCTAACATTATATTTTACGCATACTGTACAATTATTAACATACTAAAGTATATGGTATAAGATTGTCTTTTAAGTCATTCCTAGGAGAAAGCAGATAATTAGTCACACACACAATCATGCTCTTCAGCATCCTCAGCAGTAGGTAACAAAGATGCAGGACTTAGAAAAGGACAGCTTATGAGAGAATAGATGGATCAGAAAGAAGTGTAAGTTCATATTTAGTTAAATGTGCAGTCAAGAGGGGTTGAGGTTTTATTTTAAGTAAGAGAGATGATACAGAATGAGGGGCTGCTACTGTAAGATCATGCCCGAGCACCAGTGGCTTGTGCAAGGTCGACTAGAATGGGGCAACAGCCACTGCCCTTAAACATGGTGGAAATTCCTTCACAATAGACTCTAGTGCTGTACTATAATAAGCTAATGGACGATAGTTGTCCCCATGTTTCTGTGCAAGCACTCCCTGAGCAAATCCATTTCTTTCTTGGCAAAATAAAATGAAAGTCTTTCCATAATCCAATAACCCTAAAGCAGAGGCAGTAGCTAAAGCTTGCTTTAAATTCTGAAATGAATTTTCCTCTTTACTATTTCAAAGGCGGGGCTCTGGTGTATTCCAGACCTCCCAACCATTCCGAATTACTCGTTTTTTACCGAGTTTTGGGGTCCAAATGAAGGGGTGCCACGATTCCCGAGTGGCACCCTTCATTTCCGATTTTTTTTTTTGCTTTTTTTAAATTTTCGCACTGTCGGAGCTGACGTCATCATGTGCACAATGACGTCAGCTCCGTCAGGCTACCAGCCAGTCGGAATTGAGCTCAAGGAGCTCACATTTCCAGCTGGCTGAATTGAATTGCAAGCTGGCGGGAATGGGGAACTGCTAGAACAGCGCTGAAACAGCAGTTCGCCGAGCGGGCAGAGTTTGTGAGCAGGGATTAAGCCGGGAACTACTCAGGGCAGAGTTATTAATGGCAGCAATGATGGAGGAGGAACAGGAACTACTCTGTGAGTCAGTGTACACTTTAGGCTGTGGATGTAACAGTGTGAAGTGGTACATACAACAGACGAAAGTAATGGATGTGATGTGATGTCTGGAATAAATAATTAGTAATTGCATTGTTCAGGTTTTTTTTTTTATTTACAGCTTGTTAACCCAGATTGGCTATACTTCTAGAGCTTGTTGTTTCCTCGTGATAGTCCACCAGGCAGAAAAGGAGAGGCACACCTTGACATATAAAAAATGTGTAGTCTGTGTATCTCCAAATTCTCCATAAAAGCATAAAATTTAATCTTCTAAGTCCTGAACTGTGTAAATGATCCTGTCCTCTATCTGTCCAAAAACAAATGTCTTACATTTACTTTATTTTCACTTTTTGTTTTATGTTATTTTGGTCTTTTACAAATACTCAGTTCTAAGCATTTCTTTCATTCATATAGTCCGTGTATTTTTGTGTACTCTTCACATATTACTTTGCCTAATCATCTAGAGTCCACTTGTTGTCATCTTTTAATGACTGTCTACTGCATTTTTTGTAATCATGTCTATTATATCTTTTTCTCTTCATGTTTTTTTAAATAATTGAGATTTGTCTGTTGCTTTTTGCTGTAAGCAGATCTTTTCCTCTTAGGCCTCCACTAACAGTGGGCCATGATAAGAGGATGTTTAAAATTGCAAGACTCCTAGGACAAGTGTGGAATAATACTGACACAATGCTATAGTGAATGTGTGCTAACAGTTGAAAGTTATGCTCTGAGCTTTGTCCAGATTTTTTTTGTACTAAGAGTTGAAAGAGCTATGATGAGAAGTAAGAACATTTCTTTTGTGCTAAGAGTTTAGAGCTATGATAAGAAGTGAGCACACAATTTGTATTCCCCCATTATTGCTTCTGTGCTAACAGTTCAGAGATATGGTGAGTGAGTAGTGAGAACAGAATTTGTATTCCCCCATTATTGGCTTTGTTGTTTGTCCATGTTTTTTGTGTTGAGGTTAAGAGCTATGCTAAGAAGTGAGAAATGAATTCACTAAATGATGGATATTAAGTTTCAGTCTTCCTATTTTTCAGGCAGTTGCTGATTTGGCATAGTGGTATGTTGTTCTGCCTGTAGTGCATAGAGTCCTGGGTTCAAAACCTGCCAGTGAAATGCATGATGGTAACAACATTTTATTCTAGCGACTTTACAAAATTATACAAGCAATGTTTAAAATGTGTCCCTGGTTTTTGACCTTTTGTCCCCCTCCCACCAAAAGAAAATGAAATTGAAAATAAGTGTGAGACGCTGTGCAAGATGCCTATGGCTTACACTGTTGTCATTCTATTTATAGTGTGGGTGTGGAAGCAGACTTTTATGATGGAAAAGTTCTGAATTGGGCAGTTTTGTCATTATTGGTTCATGTGTTTTGTTTCATTGCCTACAGTACAGATTACTGGTAAAATGTTCAAACAATAAATTTAAAATGAGCTCTAACATGTGTGTTGTATTATACAAAGAATATAATTTAATAAAGTCAGGAAGGTGTATAAAGTAAAGAACACATGTATGTTTCTTGTTTTGTGTGCAAGGTGCCAATGATTTGAAAACAGCCCAAAGGTAATCTTTATCCACCACTGGCCAGATGCATTTTCTTGGATGTGGTGTGGGTTTCAATGCTGTTTCAATTAATGTGAGTTTCAAGGGCAAAGAAGTTTTAATGTCAAGCCTATTTTCATTGTAAGACAGTAACAGTATTGCTTTGTTTACCAGATGATGTCTTTTAGTGTTTCTGCATTGTTGTGCTGTAAAATGTAAAAATAAAATCCAAATCATTGTAGAAGTAAAGCAGTATGCATACATTAGTGTTTATGGTAAATGGGGCAAAATAGCCAGGTAACGGGACATTGGAATGGCTGCAGGGGGACTCTGGTGTCATGTTTTGGTTGTCTGTTCTTCAGTTTGCGTTCGAAAGTTGGTATCCCACAATTCCATGGGAGTGGGTGGGGTTACATAATTATGTATGCAAACTAGATGTTAATCAGCATACAGATTTGTACCTATTTTTCATGGGCCTTGTCCAGATTTTTGATGTTTCCAGGTTGAGAGGTGTGGTGTATTCTGTTTTAAAAGATTTGTCAAAGGTTTAGCAATTTCTGCATAATTAGAAATCTACTGTTTGCAATATTCTGTCATACCTAAAAAAGATCTAAGCTGACACTGAGTCGTTGGACATGCGGCTTTAGCTATTGCCTCAATAACAGATGGCAATATCTGCCTGCTACCCTAAGATATCAAATAACCAAGATAACGTACCTGAGATGGCCATAGCTGTAATTTTTTTGACAACTTGTGTCCTTTTTCTGCAAGAATAGTTAAAAGATGTAGGGTATTGTAGATCAATATGATGTATGCCTTTAAGAAGCTTTCTAGGGGCTTGCACAAGTGTATAAATACTGAGCACGTGCGAGCCTGACTGTCATTTTATAGTAAGCTGTTGAGATGTAAGCGTGTATATCTGTGTAGTCTGTCATTAAAGCAGTTCATTTATATTTTGTACTGCTGCTACCCATCCTGATGTGTTTCTATGTAATAAAGCATATAAACGAACTACCCAGCCTATTCATCATCTATACTAGAGAGGGACGAGCGACACGTATCTTGCTGACACTGCTGAAAAGAATCAGATGCTATTAGTAAATCATTTACATACTGCACTAACACGGATCCACCTGAAAGTGTCACATCTTCCAAATCTTTTTTTAAAATTTGAGAAAATAATGAAGGAGATTTAGTGTATCCTTGTGGCAACCATGCTCATGTACATTGCTGTGCCTTATAAGTAAAAACAAACAGAAACTGACTTTTAGGGTGGATAGGTATAGAAAAGAATGCAACACAGATCTGTCACAGAAGGATATTTTGCTGTAGGTTGTATGCAACTCAGTATTGTTGCTGGATTTGGAACCACAGTAAACGTTGGTAATACTGCATTGTTTACAGCCCTCAAATCATGCACACACCTATAAGTATCTTTTCTTGGCTTTTTCACAGGGAGAATACGAGTATTACAAGGGTTTTTAGCTGGCACTATTTTTCTTTGTTGTATCAAGGACCAAATTACAGGTTTGATTCCCTGCTCTGCTTTTGGTTTCAGTGGATACTGTGGAACTCTAGGGAGAGGTTTGGATGGATTTAATTTTAATTTTACTGGTTCTGCAGACTTTAATATACCTATTTCATTAGCATATTTAGACCATATGTTAACAGGTACCTGCTAAAGCAGCTTTTCAACTGTTTGTATGCCTTCAAAACGCTGATCCTCAGCTTCTAAAACTGTTAATACTTCCCCCTCCGATTCTGTTGGAACATCCAAATACACCCCTTCTGGTGTACAGTAAATAGTACAACCCAGTTTGCATAACTTTTAGTTATGTACTCACCATAACTTCAGATGTTTGGGATCCATCTCGCCTACATTCTGAATGATGGGTTCGGAGCCGATCCCTCGGCTCCGACTCGGCACGCTTATGCTATAGAGCGAGGCCTCTTATTGGCTGAGCTTTCTTTATCCCAGGATGCACCACCACTAATCCCCCAGATCTGGTTTGTCCGCATTCATGCACACATGCACAGCTTGTTTATATAACATTGTTAGATGTTTCAAGATGAAACAACAGGATTCGGACCTTCTGATATCCTCTGATCTCCAAGGAAGGGGGAAGGAGGGTGGGTTATTAGGAATGTAGGCGAGATGGATCCCAAACATATGAAGTTATGGTGAGTACATAACTAAAAATGTTATGTGATCCGATCTCGCCTACATTCTGAATGATGGGACAGCGTCCCTAGCACCTAAATCCCGGGTGGCTCATTGGAAAACACTCCTGAGCACTGTGGAACCAAATGAAGCTCGTCCTCTAGATGCCACATCTAATTTGTAGTGAGAAATGAAAGTATGCGGGGAAGACCATGTAGCCGCAGCACAAATGTCACCAATAGAAAGCTTAGAATGAAATGCTACCGAAGTAGCCATAGCCCTTGTAGAATGAGCCTTGACAGTGGTGGAAAGCTCCTGGTTAGAAAAAATATAAGCTTGAGTAATACAGTCCCTGATCCATTTGGCAATAGTGACCTTTGTGACTGCGTTGCCCAATTTGTTTTCTGCAAAGGACACAAACAACTGATCTGTATTCCTTGACTGTTTGGTCCTATCCAAATAAAAACGTAACTGCCTATGGACATCTAGTGTGTGGAAAATAAATTCCGCTTCATTGGAGTATTTTGGGAAAAACACTGGGAGCTCTAATGACTGTTGTAAGCATAAAGTAGAGCAGACTTTAGGAACAAAAGAAGGATTCGGTCTGAGGGAAACTCTGTCTGGATGAAAAACCAAATACGGAGGTTTTACTGACAAAGCTTGAAGTTCTGAAACCCTTCTGGCTTTAGTAATTGCCACTAGGAAAGCTGTCTTCCATGATAGAAACTTTAAATCACAGGTAGCTGCCGGTTCAAAGGGGGAAGAAGTCAAGGCACGTAATACTATATCGAGATCCCATGGAGGTGCAGGATGAGAAACTGGAGGTCTTAATAGAGCAGCACCTTTCAAGAAGGTCTTACACAACCTGTTGCTCATTAAAGGTGGGTCTATGGATTCATGAAAGTTAGAAATTGCTGCCAATTGTACTTTGATGGTAGAAACAGAAGAGCCTTGGTTGAAAAGAGAGGTTAGGAATTTGAGTACTTCTGCTACGGGAGTTGAAATGGGGTCCAGGCCCCAGAGTTGAGCCCATATAGCAAATCTTTTCCATTTGCTAGAATAAAGTTTCTTCGTAGTCTACTTGTGGGCTGAAGACAATATGCGCACTACCTCTGGGTCTAGTGCATGTCTCCTGACTATGGTTGGAAGAGGAGGAGCCAGGCCGTCAGTCTTAATGTGTGTAGGGACTGGTGTAGTAGTCCCGACTGATGAGTCAGTAGGTCTGGGATCTGGTCCAGGAACCATGGACCTTCCAGAGCATGTTTCCGAAGATAGGGAAACCAGACTTGACGAGGCCAGTAAGGAGCAATTAAAATCATCTTGCTCCCTAAGAGAGAAGCCTTCTGAATTACCTTGGGTAGTAGAGGAACTGGAGGGAAGGCATAAAGCAGGCCGGTGGGCCAAGGATGGACTAACGTCCATAGGGCTCTTCCCCGGAGCCGGGGATAGGGAGAAAAAATCCTTGCACTTCGCATTCAGAGGAGTCGCAAAGAGGTCGCAACAAGGAACTCCCCATTCGCTGAAAATCTGTCTTGTAATAGTTATGTTCAGAGACCACTCGTGAGGAGAGAGAATGGTCCTGCTCAACCTGTCGGCGACATTGGATTTGCCCGGTATGTGAGTTGCCACTAGGAAGCGATTGGTTGAGATTGCCCATTCCCAGACCCTCATCGCTTCTCTGCAAAGAGGATATGATCTGGTCCCTCCCTGCTTGTTCAGGTACCAGACAACTGACATGTTGTCTGTGTGAACAGCAATTACGCCCTGAGGGAGGTAACAGTGAAGGGCTTGAAGGGACAGGAGTACTGCTCTCATCTCTAGGATGTTGATGTGGAGAGAGGTCTCTTCCGGATGCCATTTGCCCTGGACTGACCTGCCCAGGGAATGCCCCCCCACCCTGTCTGGGAGGCGTCCGTGGTCAACGTGGCTGCCGGAGGAGGAAGAGCAAAGGGTCGTCCCTGATCCAAATTGGAAGACACTAGCCACCAGCGAAGGTCTCGTCTGCAAGATTCTGTGATCCATATTAGATGATTGAGAGGGAGTTCCTGAAAGGACCATTGAGTTGAGAGAAGCCACTGGAGGATTCTCATGTGTAACCTTGCCAAGGGAACTAGCAGAACTGTGGCAGACATCGATCCCAATAGTTGCAAGACCATTCTGGCTGGGGCTTTGGACTTGGGGAGTAGGGCTTGAACCTGATTTTGTATGATCTGAATTCTGTCTGCAGGTAGATAGACCCGCATCTGGTTTGAATCTATCTCTGCCCCTATGAATTTTATCCTTTGAGATGGCAGTAATACAGACTTTGGCCAATTGAAGGTGATTCCTAGGGAATTGCCCAGTGATGTTGTGGCCTGCAGGCTCTGTAGAAGTAGATGCTTTGAGGTGGCAGTTAGAAGCCAGTCATCTAGGTACGGAAACACCTGGAATCCTAGACTCCTCAAGTGAGCAGTCACTACTGCCAAGCATTTGGTGAACACCCTGGGGGCTGTGGTGAGAACAAAGGGCAGCGCACGAAACTGAAAATAACTGCTTCCTAGGCTGAAGCGCAAGTGTCTCCTGGACGTTTGATGTATTTTGATATGGTAATACGCGTCCTTGAGGTCTATGGAGCACATCCAAACACCTTTCTCCAACAACGGGAGAATGGTTTGTAAAGTGACCATTCGGAACTTGGACTTTTTGACTGAACGGTTTAGGGTGCTTAGGTCCAAAATGGGCCTCAAGTCCCCGGTCTTTTTTGGCACTAAAAAGAATCTTGAGTAAGTCCCTAATCCGATCTGGTCTGCGGGGACCGGTTGGATGGCTCCTTTTTGCAGCAGTTTTGAAATTTCTATGGCTGCGGTATCCCGTTGACTGGGTGGCGGGCCCGGGATTCTTTTGGACTGAGGGGGGGGACAACAGAATGGGATGGAGTAACCTCCAGCGATAATTCGAAGCACCCATCGGTCCTGAGTGATCCTTTCCCAGGCCTTTAGGTGCTTTGAAAAACGACCCCCGACTGGCTCCGGAGCAGCACAGCCAGGCAATCCCTCAGGGACTATGAAAAGTTGAGGAGCCACGAAAGGACTCGCGGTCTCCAGTGTTGCGGGGGCCTCTGCCACCTCTGGGACGGCGTCTTCCTGATGAATTTCCCCCTCCTCTGCCTCTGGAGGGGAAACCTTCCTGCTGAGAGGGGTAAGACTTCTGCGATCTCCGGAACCACATCTTCCCTCCTCTTTTAGCCTTGGAATAAGGCCGAAAGGGAGTGGAAAATCATGCCCCTACGGCAGTCAGAGTCTTACCCTCCTGTTCACAGCAGGTCAGTGTGTCTTTCACCTTGGGCCCAAACAGGGAGGACCCATCAAATGGGGCGTCGGCGAATAAAGACTTGAAGGCCTCCGCAAAATGACACAGGCGAAGCCAGGCTTGTCTCCGTAGCGCAATGCCTGTACCCGCCGCGCTACTCGCCCCCTCGGCCGCATACGAGATGAGCCTCATGGACGAGTTCGAGATGGATGACATCATAGCCAGCTGAGATCCAACCGTCTGGGCCAGATCCTCAGGCAGGTTACCCAAGAGGGTATCGGATAGCTCCTTAATCAGATCCCTCTGGAATCTCGTAAAGTGCGTTAGGTAGTTCAGAGACCTCAAAGTAAAGGCCGCTGAACTAAGGGTGCGCTTACCGTACCGATCCATGCTCCTAGACTCCTTATTAGGAGGATGGATGGACGTAGAAGCCTCTGCTACATCCTGCTGTGTAGCAGATGCCACCACCATAGCATCCACAGCCACACCTTTCGTGAGGAACTCTCTATCTGGGGGTGCTGAAAGAAATTTGTTTGGACGAGCGGGCACCGGTTCCACAGAGTCCGGGTGTTCCCACGCCCTTCGACAGATCAAGTCCAAGAGCTCGTCGAAGGGCGGAGACACCCAGGAGGCGGAGGGCTGAGCCCCGAAGGCCTTCAGGAACACCGACTCATCAGCAGACGGAGGTTTGGACTGCCAGCCGCCTCGTTGTTTTAGGGCTTCAAGGATGTCTGCAAAGGAGACATCATCCGAGGACGACTTGGGGGACCCCTCTGCATCATCGAGATCGGTGTCAGATGTCAAAGACTCGTCAGGGGAGTCAACGTGCTTCCTCTTGCATGTTTTCTTCCTGGGAGGTTCATCCGAAGAGGCTTCAGAAGGACCTCCAGGAGGGGGAGAAACCCCAGCGGGGGTAACCTGAGGCCCAGGGGCTCCGCTGTCTGCTGACAGGGGAACTGCCAACGACCCAGTCTCCAAGAGTAGGGAAGGAGCTGGGGAAACTGTGGAGGTGGCCAAAGAAGATTTGGCTAGAGCACTCCTCATAGCCCTGAAGGCGCGACCACCAGAATCCTGGGAAGGTCCCCCCTCCGTGGCCACGACAGTGGATGGTACTCCCACCGCCGATGCACCAAGAGGAAGACTTGGGACCGAAGGCATCAATCCCGAAGCCTCCCCCCCAGGGCCGAAGGAAGAAGTCCGTGCACTGAACTCTGACCCAGGAGCCGGAGTCGGAGCAAGGGTCGGGTCTGACCCTAACACCTCCACTGGTTCCACCAACACCTGCTCCAACGGTGCCGAAGCTGTTGGAAGAGGAAGAACTGTAAGGGAGTGGACCATCGGCTCCGAAGCCAACTGGGCTGGAGCCGAAACCATCTTTTGGAACACCGGAGACTGGAAGAGTCGAAGGAGTACCCTGTCGATGTCCGAATCAGACATCCTGGAAGATCTCGAGGATACCGATCGGGCCCGAACCGATTTCTCCATCGGCTCCGAAGGGCCTGGG
This sequence comes from Protopterus annectens, assembly GCF_019279795.1. NCBI lineage: Eukaryota > Metazoa > Chordata > Ceratodontiformes > Protopteridae > Protopterus > Protopterus annectens. Next base: position 1,094,271,031 of record NC_056739.1, on the reverse strand, counting down.
GACCGGCTCCGAAAGGACTCCACAATTATCGGCTCCGAGGAAAGCTTCAGTGAAATTTCCCTCGGCGCCGATAAGGCCTTCGGCTCCGAGGGGGAAGTGTCTGAGCCGATGACCCTTATCGGCTCCAATATCAGTGGAGCCGATGAGGGTGACCCGCCTCTCGATGCTCCAGACCTTGGCTCCGAAAACAGAGGGGTCGAGGTAGGAGGCATCGAGGCAGACCGTTCCGACCTCGGCTCCGAAGTCCGTGGAGCCGATGGAGAAGTCTGCTTGCCTTTCTTAGCCATCGGCTCCGACTGACTGGTCGGAGCCGACGCTTTCCTCTTCTTAGAAGAAGGAGAAGAAGATAAAGCCTCCTCGAAAGAAGGCTTGATTAATCCTCTAAGGATTAATTTGTTTTTCCTCTCCTGGAGGACTCGAGAGGAAAACGCATGGCCCACACTGCAGGATTCTTGGAGATGTTTGGCGCCAAGACAATAGACGCACGAGGAGTGGTCGTCCGTAATGGACATTTTAAACCCACACCTCATGCACTTCTTAAAACCGGATGGTTTATGTTCCTTAGACATAGTTATAAAAACAGAAACAACAGTAAACTTTAAACAGCTTAGGTCACAGGTACAATAATTATGTCAAAAAATATATATACTGAAAAGAGAAACTTTTCCTTTTTTTTTTTTTTTTTTTTTTTTTTTTTTACACAGTAAAGAAAAAGGAAGAAAAGCAAGGAGGGTCAAGACCCTCTAACTCAAATGGGTACTTGACCCACACACAACCACTAAAATAGTTAGAACAGGGGAAGGCCCCTCTGACTGAAAGGAATCTTCTCTGACAGGAAATTTACAGCAAAAATCAATAAAACACCAAGAAACACACTCATACACAAAAAATAGCCATTAAAACAGCTTTTGGGTAGAAAAAAAGAAAATTTCTGACAGGAAAAGATACTATTAATATAGTACTTAGCCCAGCCAATGTTGAGACCACGTCCAAGCTCTGTAAGCGGCAAACGAGATCTGGGGGATTAGTGGTGGTGCATCCTGGGATAAAGAAAGCTCAGCCAATAAGAGGCCTCGCTCTATAGCATAAGCGTGCCGAGTCGGAGCTGAGGGATCGGCTCCGAACCCATCATTCAGAATGTAGGCGAGATCGGATCACATAACATCAGGTCTTTCCTTAGCAAATTTACTGGTGCAGTAGTACTCAAAAGAAAAGAATGCCTTTCTCTAATCAATACTAAAGAAATGGGTATATGTTCTGAAATAAGATATGTAACAGTAGCATTTGTTACTCCAACTGCCTTCACTTTATGTTTTGATGCTGGTATCTGACTATCTGAGGTAACTTTTAATACTGGCCTAGTGGCTCCAGTGTCCACCAGGAAAGGATTTTTTTTTTATTTATTTCTGCCTTAACACAGGGACTCTTTTGGTCTATTGTCAGCAAAGGATCAGGATTTAGTTTTGTTTTATTACGCTGACAAAATCAGTCTGGTGATTCCTGACTCCTTTCAATTTGAGGAAATGCAGCATTGTTATAATTTGGCTGCCATGTAGTCCAGGTGTCTTGGACTCTCAGCATTCACTTGTGTGGGCATTCTCCTCTCCAGTGTCCTGCTTTACCACAATTGAAGCAAGATTCATCAGATGAGGCAGTAGGGGCACTGCCAGCTCATTGTTGCCAACCAGTTGCACCTCATTCCCCCCAACCAGCATTCTTACTAAATCCCCTAACAATTCCTTTCCCCTTTTCTCTGCCTCTGCAACATCTGCTTGCCAACATCTAGCTGCTTATTTGCAAAGTTAACAGCATATCCTCAGTATCCTTTCTCTGTTTTTCCTGATACTCAGTACAGTGATTTGCAGCACTTAATAAGGATTCCAAGTCCTTTTCCTGTCAGTCTATAAACACTTGTTTTATTTGATTTTGTACAGGGGCTTGCAAACCCTGCACAAAAGCAGCTGCAATAGCTGGCTTAGCTTGTTCTTCTGGGTCTGGTATTCTTGAATGTCTAGCAAACACTGCTTTGAGATGATTCAAATATTCTGCAAGGACTTCTCCTTTATTTTGCTTATGTGCTTGTATCATAGACTAATCTGTCTTAACTTGACACACTTCTGTAATTTGATTTAACAATCCTATTCCTTAGTCTATTAGTACATTTCCTGTAAGAATAAAATCTGTTATTTCAGTCTTCTCATGTAACTGTTTTCTTACTTAATCTGAAGTAACTACCCAAAGCAGCTAGTTTAAATCTGTCAAAGTAGGGTTGTAACATTCTATTATAGTTTTTAATTTCTCTTTAAACCTTAATGGATCCTTTCTAATATTTGGAAAACTTTTAGACATAGTATGCACATCAGCAGGGATCCAAGGATGATGCTTAAGCTCTCTATTATTGGCCCCCCCCAAATTTTTTTAAGACGTGCCAAAAGATCCTCTCCAGAGGCAATAGCCTCTTGTCCTACTCTATCATGTGAGCACATGTGATGAGCCACAGAAGTGTCAAATAGTAGTGCTGCTGTTGGAGAGGTAGAAGCTTACTGAAAATGAAAGAAGAAGAAGAAGAAGGAGAAGGAGAAGAAGAAGAAACCTCCTCAACTGCAGATGCCTGTATTGAAGATGAGTGTTGAACAGGGGAACTAGGTTGAGATGTGACAGTACCATGTTGACCTGGTGTCCAATGGACAATTGTCCGAAATGCAGGTGTCTGAAAAACAGCAGACTCTTGTACAGGAGCCACTTATACATATCCATATGGGGGTGAGGGTGCAGTAGCTACTTGAATAGTATTATCCTCTTTAGAAGTCTTTGTTTTTTGGCCATCCCCAGTTTCTTTCAAACCTTCCAAGACAGGATAAAGGGATCCCTTTTTACTGGTCTATATTGCCTTTTAGACCTCTTTTACCTGTTGTTGTAGCAACTTTTTATTTAGCATCCTGTAATCCCTTTAATGCTGACTCCTTTTCCCTTTTAAGAGCTTCAGTATACAAAGTATAAAATGTTGCCATTTGTTCCCCATATACTTTGTTTTTCTTTTTCTCCAAAATACACTTTAATTTCACTAATATATCCTTATCATAAGTTCCATTTAATGGAAATACTTCACCAGGGCAATTTTTAGTAAGCTGAAATCACTCATTCAAATACAACTTTCCTTTCCATAATTATGATACATAAAATATGCAGCTGTTCCCTTTACAGGGATTTGATCCTGCTTGCTTAACTTTGTTCCCATTTTCCCCAATAAGACTTACCTTGTAGATTCTGGATCCTGGAAACCTACATCAATTCACACACCATTCAGTGAGGGAATGGTGTGGATTCTGTTATTGAGCAATGACACAGGAAGGTTTTGATCAGCCTTTTCCCACAACACCCCCTTGCTTTCGCCCCATCACGAGCTCAAAATTTACAGATCCAGCATTGCAATCAGGATAACAGAGTGGATAGGTACTGTGTCCAGAACTAGCCACTCTTTTGGACCCTCTGAGAGTACTTTTACACAGTCACACCTACGTCCCAACATGCTATGGGCTTATGAACTTGATTTACCAAAACCATACCTATGTCCTAGCATGCTATAGGCTCATGAACTTGATTTACCAACAGACACACCTATGTCCCGACATGCTGTAGGCTCATGAACTTGATTTACTAACACACACACACACACACACACACACACACACATACACACCTATGTCCCAACATGCTATAGGCTCATGAACTTGATTTAACTTTAACTTTTTTCTGTCTCTCTTTTTACTCATACATTAAACAACATAAAACATATCTCATGCCTCTTACCATTTAGTCTTGAAGGTACCGTCCTCAACACAAGATGCCTCGTGTTAATTTTCCCTTTTTATTGTATGCGCTAACATATTAATATACTTTTAGTTATTTTCTTTGGGGTTTTCCCACTATTACTTTACATATACCTAACAAGCAAACTCAGTCATTTAACAAAACAGTTATTCATTCATTCAGTTCTTTTAACTGCAATTACCTCAGAGAGAAAAAAACATTTCCCAAAAATCCATTTTCTCCATTTAGTCTAGCAACAGTTTGCACTGGCTGAATAATTAGGTATCTGAATCTCTGACTATCCCATACAAAACAGTGTGGAATTCACAGAAGAGCTTTATTATGCTGGACCCTTGTCATTTATTTCACACTGCCCTGCAGCAGTACCACAGTTCAGAATCCGATTCATGGCAGCAAAATGTTAAAGTTCACAAATAAATAACAAAGAGTTTTACCTTTTAGTCTTGAGTCAAGAATAACACTTTAGGATGTGCAAAAGTACTGGTGTATTCCATAAACAGCACTGAGAGACTGCCTACCAAGATTTTCAAATCAGTCTCAAAGAGCAAAGGAAAAACACTACATATATATATACTTTTTCTTATCAGTTTCATGCATGCAGAACTTTGATGTTGCATTACTTTTAAAGAATCAATGTATTTAAAAATGTCCTCATTCCTTGTGATTCTCTTAGAGCTTTTCTTGAACACTTGACAAATGTGCCTTTTTAAAATATAGACCATCTGGTCTAAGAATTCATCTTTTAACCTTATAACATTCAGTACGAGTACACACTATTTTACAGACATCCTTACAAAAACTCATCCCCCAGCCTGAGAAGATCAGAGAGTACTGATAATCTGGATTCAAAAGATTCCTAGCACATTTTTTTCTTTATTAGCATTCTGAAACTAGGCTCTTTAAGCATAGTACTTACTTTGCCTTTAGCTATCTGTCAGTATAAACAAAGAGAGTGCAATTGTAAGACACTTGAAATATAAAGTTACAATTTATGTGAAACTATATTTTGCATAATCATGCATCTATTTTTCATTTTTTTCTTTTGGCATAAATGTATTATAACACTTTATTTGAGTCATGAAGAAATGTCAAGTTAATATGCATTTTGTGAATAATAATCATGTGGCATAATATATTTCCATAGCACTAGGATTCAGTTATGTCAGATATAGGTTCATAGGTAGGTACTAGGCTATTACCCCTAGGGCCTACATAAGCCTAGCCAAAAAGGTACCCTGGCTTTTGCCACCCAAGAAAATTATTTTCCAGTACCACTGTCGAGCAGAGCCACAGAAGTGATCCCCGGGGTTAAATTCCTATTTCCCATCCAATCGTCAAGATTCTTCTTGATGAGTGCTAATGAGGAGCTTTGTTTGATATAGATAGGTAGTTTGTTCCAGAGTATGAGAAGTCTCTGAGACAGGAATCTATCCCTCCAGCATGTTCTGTTTATTGTGGTGACAAGGTTTAGGTCCCTAGAGAGTGTAGCTCAGAGGGATTGGGATTTTTTTAACTGGAGCATGTCCAACAACTCTGGGATTGACATAGCTTTTTATCTTAGGCAGAGATCACCTCTGAGTAGGCGATATGCGACGGAGTAATGCTGGAGATTTTTGAGACAGTCTGAATAGGGCATCTATTTGAGGCCAGTAATCCACTTTGTGAGGTATTTCTGTGGTCTTTCCAATTGTTGTAGATGTCTTGTGAGGTACATACCAAAAGGGGCGTTGTACTCTATAATGTCTAATGAGTGATGAGTAGAGGGAAACAATGACCTCTTTTTTCCTGGATGAGAAACCTTTTGTGATGAGGTGTGCCACATAGAAGGATTTGATGACTACTGTGGCGATGTGATTATCAAAGGAGAGACTACTGTCCACCTGTGTCCCAAGGTCTCTTATCATACTTTTGGTGTTAAGTTTACTACCGCCTATGTGGTAGTTCATGGATACAGAGTTTTTACCAAAGGGGATGACAATGCACTTTTTGGCATTGAGCTTGAGGCCATGGCTTTGACACCAGGCATCTGTCTCAGTGAGGCTCTTTTGTAGGATGTCCACATTGTTAGGAGTTTTGATTGTGGCTCCTAGTTTGCAGTTCTCTGTGAACTTCATTAGCCAAAGACTGTCTGTGTTACCCTGTACTTCAGAGAAGTAGATACCAAACAGGAGAGGACCCAGGACGGAACCCTGTGGTACTCCACTTGTCACTGGTCTGAAGTCGGATTTGGAGTCCGCTACTTTCACAGTGTTGGTTCTGTCAGTGAGCCAGTTGGCAATCCATCTTGTGGCATAGGGATTTATACCTAGTTTAGTGAGTTTATCTATAATTCCAGAGTGGGAGATGGTGTCGAAAGCCTTCGCAAGATCTAGATAGGGTGTGTAAACCACCTTACCCTCGTCTACAGCTTTGGTGACTGCTTCAAAGAAGTCTATCAGGTTTAGGAGACATGATCTGCCTTTTACAAACCCAAACTGAGCGGGGTCCAGAGTTTGGAGATTACCAATGTCTTTGTTTATAAGTTCCATGATGATACGTTCTATGGCCTTGTAGACAGGCTCATCAGGCTAATGGGGCTGTAGTTCCCGGGGTCCATGGTGGCTCCCCCTTTGTGGAGTGGGATAACCATTGCTGTGCACCATTCAGTGTGCACAAAGCCTGAGGTGAGGCTATGGTTGAACATGGTACTTAGGTGGGGTGCCAGTTCACTCTATAGTTCATGTAGAACACAGCCTGGGATGTTGTCAGGTCCCATGGATGCTGTGTTCTTGGCTTTGAAGAATGTGTTTTTTACCTGTGCAGCCGTGATTACAGGAACTTTGCATTCTTCCAGTATAGAGACGGGCCCTTTAGGGGGTGAGAGTGGGGTAAAGTTAGCGCTGAACCTATCTGCCAGGATGTTGGCAGTATCAGTTGGTAATATATATTTAGTGCCATTGTACTGTAATTCAGAGCAGATCTGAGTGTTGCCATTGAGATTCTTGACATAGTTATAGAATGCTTTGTGGTTGTCTTTAGAATCAGTGGCAATTTTGTTTTCGTAACTAGCTTTGGAGAATTTTATGAGGGATCTCAGCTTCTTACTGAGGCTGACCAGGGAGTTCCTCCAATCATGGGATTTTACTCTTTTTTTTTTTTGCAACAGATTCTTTCTTCTGTTGTAGAGTTTGCTTATGGCAGAAGATCACCAGATTAGCTTCATTTTTTTGGAGGATAGCATCTTAGTTCTGTTAGGGATAGCACGATCCATGCACTTGTGTAAGTGCTTATAAAGTGCAATTGTGTAGGATTCAGCAGTCGTACCTCTATTGTCCGTCTGCATGGGTGTCGTGAAGTTTGCCACTTCTGTCTTAAGAAGCGTGAAGTTGGCTTTGGAGAAATTTTTAAGGTAGTTTCCCTAATGGGGGTTGGGGACGGGATGTGGATGTCTACGGTGATTAGCTTGTGGTTGCATCTGACCAATGAGGAATTGACCTTTGGTGTGGAACACCGGTCACCAATGTTGGTAATGACCAGGTCTAGGATATTGCTGCCCCTGGTGGCGGTGTGGATAAGTTGATCCAAGGCGTTGGAATTTATGAATTCCAGAAAACATTGAGCAAAAGAGTTGGTACGAGTAGTTTTCCCAGTTTATGGTGGGGTAGTTGAAATCACCCATTATTAGGGTGTTGGGTTGTACCCTAATATTTTCCAGTGTATCTAGAAATGAGAAGTGGGAATCCTGGGGCATGGTGGCGGAATCTGTAGCAGTCTTGCCCAGAGTTAGTTGCTGCCATACTATTCAAAAAAATGCATTTTTGTAGAAAAATAAAATGTGTAATTATCTTTTATATGACCACTGACAGTGTTATCTTACAAAGTACTGACCATAGGTTCATAGGTTCATAGATCTGTAAGTGTTAAGGCAGTCTGTTCTTTATGTGAGATGTTCACATTCAAACAATAATCATTTCTTGGACAAACATGGGCTTGCAGTTTTTTATAATATTTTGTATTTTACAGAAATTCTGCACTTTCCAATATTACCATATTAAAACTACCTTATAAACTCATTCCAAGCAGAAACATACCTCTTTCACTTTCAGTGCAGCTTTGAACTCCTCCAGGTCAATTTTCTTGTCTTCACCAGCAATGCTTTCAAATTGTTTAGTAACCCATTCCAGCCATTTAACATTATCATCATCCATATTTGCAATGCTGTAAAACATAAAATGATTACACATAACTTTCTAGGGTTACTTATTTAAAAGGTACTTTAAAAAAAATGGAAAAAATAACAACAAATCACTGTGGCCCTTTTCTAGCAAAGTTGTCTCTGTCACCAAACCATTTATCATATTATATAGAATGATGGACTATAGTTATACTTTTTAAGTAATGAAAATGAACACATTGTTTAGAGATGACAAGAGGTAATGTTTAACTTTCAGTTAAACTTAGAGAACCTTTTTGGAAGTACAACTTATAATACAAATAGTACTATACCCCATAAGCCTAGCATTTTTAACCCCCCCCCCCCTATACATCCACAGCTGAAAATTTTGGAATTAAGAATTGAAAGGAAGATTAGACAAGTAAACAGACATTATACTTACATTCCCAACCTTGAAACAGCTGAACTGGATTTACTCACCAAACTCAGCCATAATTCTAACATTCGAGTTATGGAACCGGACAAGGGTGGGGGTATAGTTCTTATGGATAAAATTGTGTACAAAGGGAAAATGAATAGTATTTTACACAATGAATTTAGATATAGGCCTGCTTCTATCAATGAGATTAATATATCATATAAAAAGATTGATTTGGCTATCAAAGATTTATTTGACCAAGGAGTCATTGATTTCAGTATTTATTGGTATCTTGAGAACAAAACTCCCAGGGTACCCTCTATATTTGGGGTACCCAAAGTACACAAGGATATCCAAGATCCCCCACTTAGGCCTATAGTAGCTGCACAGGGTTCCAAGATATCCCCTTTATCTAAATTCCTGGACTGGAAACTTAAACATCTGTGGGGCAAAGAACACCACTTACTCAAAGATTCTTGGGAATTTTGGGGCAAAATTACCCCTGAATTATATTCCCCTGATTTAACCTTCCTCACCATAGATGTTGTGGATCTCTTCTCGGTAATACCACACGACAAGGGCTTAACTTGGCTAGAGGAAGCCCTGAGAAAAAAATCCAGGAGCAAGTGAGAATTATATTTTTTTTGGTGATGGAATTGGCAGAATTGGTTTTAAATAACAACTTTCTGTATTTCTCAGGGGAATATTTCAAACAAATTTCTGGTGTTGCTATGGGGGCTAACTGTGACCCCACCTATGCAGATATAGTCCTATCTGTTTGGGAAAGTAAATATGTATTCAATAGTGTATATAGTAAATATTGGACCTTTTATTCACGATTTTTGGATGACATTTGTATTTTTTGGACTGGTACAATCAGTATGCTGGAGGATGTTATCAAATATTTAAACTCCTGCACAGATTTTTTGAATTTTACATACCAAGTCTCCAAGGGCAAGGTCAATTACCTGGATGTGACTCTGAGAGTAGAAGATGAAGGTTTCCAATCTACAATATATAGGAAACCTACTTTTTCTAATAGTTACATCAGGTTCACTAGTTCGCATCCAAGACACCAAAAGAAGGGCATAGTCAAGGGACAGTTTGTCAGAGCATCACGTATGACATCTGACAACCTTGACTATGCACAGGAATGTTTAATGTTAAGTAAGTTGTTCCGGGAGAGGGAATACACTCAAGAGTTTATTGAAAATATTAGTGAAGAAGTCAAGGATGGCAGGGAAACTGTATACAAGCCCATCCTTAGCACAGGCAATGTGCCAAAACTTTCCGTTGTTGGTGAAGTTCATGGTCTAAATGAAGGTTACAATACAGTATTCGTTACCGATTACAGTGCCAATTCTGGTGTTATCAAAAGAATAGTAGAAAAAGAATGGGGGTACTTTTGTGACATTACAGATCTTACTAACCTAAAAGGGAAAACTATGAGAACAGTCTTTCATAAGGGGAGAAATATCAAAAACATATTGGAGCAAGAAACAGGGATGAAGGTATTTTCCAATCAACGTAGAGGCACATACAGATGCGGGGCTTGTGCACAATGTAAATATATAGCACATACAGATAAAAATTACATTTCAGCTAGAAATAGATGGATTACTGCATCCAACTACTCAAATTGTAACATCCAAGAGCTAATATATTTAAGTATGTGCCAGGTTTGCCAAGGGTTTTATGTAGGAAAAACGGAAAGACACTTGAAGCGTAGGATATATGAACATCTATATGAAATACAAAAACATAATCCTAGTAACGCTTTATACCAACATACCCTGACATGCAAACAAGCCAAATTCATATTTTTTGTACTTGAGACACAGCACAGGGACAACAGAGGGGGTTCATGGGAGACCAGATTAGAATACCAGGAAACCTATTGGCAGGTTTTGTTATAAGCCAATAGATTACCTGGTATGAATAATAATATATCCATTGAACCATTACTAAGGTTGAAAGCTGCTAAATTGTAAACTCCATGTATATAGAATTAACTGCTATATCAAATGGTTTGCAATAACTTTTTTTAAAAAAAAAAAACTTTTTTATATTCACATAAGTTTTTATTAACTATTATATGATGGATGAGTATCATATTTATATATATATATATATATATATATATATATATATATATATATATATATTAATAATGTATTTTTAAACATTAAGTTCTTATCTTATAAACAATTTTTATACAGTATGTCAATTGAACATGATATAAATTATACATAGTACATATGGGTCCTAGTTTCTCAGACTTTAAGGATCAGTTACTTTGATACTAGGTATTTTTAGAACATATAGCTTTAAAATCCAGTTAGAAGGTTTTTAATTGATGTAATTGAACACTATATATATTCTGTTTGTGTAATGAATTCTATATCTGAAGAAGTCGGGGAATTACACTGACGAAAACGTTGTATCAGTTTTTATTGACGTTAATAAATTGATTGTGGTTGTGGTCTCTCTACTAACTGATTCTGGTTCTGTGTCGTGGTTTTTATCAGTAGAGGCTCCGGTTGTTTTCTTAACTTTCAGTCCATACTGTTGTTTGTGTTTCTTTTTAATAAGGATTTCTATATTGTGACTGCATGCCTCTGATTATTACAGTGCAAGCTTATAATCTATAAGTTGTAAAACCACAAGGTGAAATAACCAAGCTGCTAGGTGGAACTCCTTTCAAGGAAACAAAACCCAATAACGAATGATAAAAGGAGAACCAACCACAAAGGAAGCCAGAAAACTCAAATCAGATTGTCTGATGAAGCGTAGGATTTCCTACGCGAAAGCGCCTACTTTTTGTGAACATAATAAATGTTGGATTATTTTACGATATCATTGCAGTTTTCTATCTTCCTTCGTGGTTGGCTCTCCTTTTATCATTCGTTAATCTATAACTTGTGTGATTGTGTCCCTTGAAGTCTTGTAGCAGACTTTGCATAAAACAGAAGTCCCTGGTTCTAGAGCCTTATGTTGATACATGTGCACCTGAATTTTACCATGGGGAACTCTGATAAGGCCTTCATGTTACCCACCCATATTACCCCCTCCCTGTATACAATGAATTATACAGACTCCCCACCTCTCTTGTAATTATTATCATGAATTGATTAACACTACCACTCAGACCATTCACAACCAAATATTTCCTGCTTGAATACAATTAGTAGTAGTCCTGATTATTTTTCCTTCTCCAGCAATCATGAATATTACAACAAATTATCCAAAACTACATGTATCACACACTGTACAATGGCTCACTACTACAGCATTAGTAAATTATTAGAATAATGCCAAATTTGTCACTCGGTGCACTCTTCAGCACTGTATATTTTCATGTCAATACTCCTCCTCCTCTCCAAGTTGTGGTAATTGTTTTCCTAGTATAATCTGTAAGGTAGAGTTTTATCTTACAGGAGGCACCAAGTTTGTTTGTTTGTTTGTGTTTTTTTTTACTTGAGTCAGATGAAAATCAGATTTCAAATTTTCATCATTTAAGATCTCCAGAAGTTTTATCTGGGTTACAAGTTCAGTTTTGGTACAGTTGGAAGAGGTTATTTTTAACATATTCTTCTTGTAGGGAATTGCTTAAGGGTATATAGAAATAGTTTAGATTTTGTGGGGTTTAGGAGAAACTGGCAGTTTGACACAGAGGTTTAAAACAATCTCCTTCTAGGCTTAAATCCTGTAGCACTCCTGCATTTGATTCAAACTGCCACCATTTGCTTACTGTGCAACTCTGAGCAAGTCACTTAACCAGATATTGCACCTGAGTTACCCGTGAAAAAGGACTGTGTGTTCAGTGGGCCTACCTGGTTAACAAATGGATATTATTATCAGTAGTAATATTCACTATGAATCATGGATTAAACTTTCAACAGATAATTGGACTTGTTGGGTTAGCTACTGTAGTTTTTCTAGATGCTTGGCAGAGCATATTAAGTTGAGCCTAATGGGATACATGCACAATGAAAAGAGGCTATATCATTAAAATCTGGGGGTGGAGGGTTGCTCATAACTAAACAATAGGATACCAGCTAGATATCAAACAAAACACAAGAGTTTTAGCAAGGACCACTCTTTGAGAAAGCAGGCATTAGCACCAAAGCAGATACACCAAGTCTGAATCACTGGAGACCATATATTAATGTTACAAAACAGGTTTTACTCTTCTCTCCATCCCAAGAGATTAGCTTTGTCTGCTTGCTCCACCTTACTAATGCTTGTTAGTTCTAACCCTAACCATAACTCTGACCCTGTTCCAACTCTAATTCTACACCTTACCTTAGAAAAAATGTTTTCATAACATTACCACTACAAAATGTAAAAGGGTTCTCAATGCCCGTATTAACCCACATGCACAACACTACATTTATACTGTTACCTAGCCCATAATGTAACCCTAACCTGCAAACACAACTACATGCTACATACAACTCCAACCACTACATCTATCCCCTTATCTAACTGTTAACCCTAACCTATGAACACTCCCTCCCCCAAGCGCACACACACACACACACACACACACACACACACACACACACACACACACACACACACACACACACACTACCACCACCAAACCCACACTTACCTTCAAAAATCCATCTTCTGCTTTACACATTATCACCACTAAGCCAAACCTGCATTCCAAAAAATGCACATTCAATAAATCTAGCATATTTTCCTCTTTTTTTTGACAAAATGAATATTGGTAACCCAAAGAGAGACAATAACCCCCACCAGTACATGTTCTGTGGTGTTACTGCATCAGCATCAGAAGCCCTCCAACCTGAAAAGGCAGATATTAACTTTACAGCAAATGCACTCAGCCTACATCCGGAGGGGCTACATGATGTCATTACAGCAGAAAGTAAATGGTTCTCAGTGCTGCAAGGGGTACTAAAATCTCTTTCTCAAGAGATGAGATGGCAGCTGTGTAATACTGACAATGACCTTCAGGCCATATAGACATTGTAGACATCAGATCTTCCCCAAATCCCCCCAATAGGTACAGCTGTAGCGCTGCTACACAGCTACTGTCCATTAATGGAGATTAGAAGGCAGACACATTAAAGGTGCAAGCATTTCTACAGACTAGGTCATCATGCTTTAGCAGATCCATTTAATGCAACCTCATAACTAAGTGATAACTGCATTTACAATGTTTACTGTTTATCTGTAGAGATAAAATGGTAACTATACAGATGCACATGTGTGGTACTGACTTGCTTCCCTACAAAGTCAGGTAGTGGCAACAGAGTGAGGCATACTTCTTTGACAAAAGTTGACTTCTTTGTAGGTGATATAGGGACCAGCTTGTCCTTTCCTGAAAGGTGGAAATGACAGCATTGTAGCTCAGCAGTGACCTCTCTATATTACACTCAGGCAACAGCAGTGCAGTAAGAAGTACAGCCTTTCGCAGAGAATAGATGACAACAGCATAAGCAGGACACTGACTGTCCCTCACGTCTTGGACAGTGACCTGGCTGGCTGAAAGTGACAGCTAGTGACCTGGCTGGCTGAAAGAAGGATGTCCATATCTGTAAGTGAATAAGTGATTAATTCACTCATGCCTGTCCTGAAAAATCTGTGTCATTATACATTTGTGCCTTCTTTTTGGCTGTAGAAACTCATTACCCTAAATCATATGTTTATAGCCATTTAATGTTTAACAATCATACTATCACAAAATAAAAACAAGCACAACCTGAACGTGGACGTCGGCAACTCCAACATATTAATAATAAATCTCTGAAAGGTGTAAAAACTCAGAAATAAAGTTATTCATAATATTAAGTCCTGGTATACTGGTTAATGTTGTTGTGACAGAGTCCCGTCGTCCATTGTTTGACCATGACCACTGTTGTATCTTCTCCCGGTGTTACCATAGGTTTCCTCTGGATAATTCTGGCAAACCCTTGGCTCCCAAATACGCATTTCTTACCGCTTTAAATATCTAATACAAATTGCCATTACCTTTGACTTTGTGACCCAACTGGTAAATGAAAATGGTTTACATGAAACAGTCCAATTATCTGACTGACAAATGAGTTAATAAAGAAAAACTGTATAATACATAAGATTACTCAAAGCAACATAAACACTGATAGAAGACTTTGTAGTCAGAGAAATTTAGAACTACATTTTCATAGTCATCCATCTATGCACGTCAATAATTCCAGAAGGAACCTGAGTCACAGACAAGATTATAGATTTGTATAATAGGAATAGGTATGAATTAATGCTCAAAAGTATGCAATCTAAATATTGCAGTGCTAAATATTAAAATATCAGGCATGCCTTGCATTTCATAACCAGGAATTCATTATCATACAGCATAATGCATTGAAAGAGGCACAGTTCTTTACCCAGTGACAGAGCTAATATATTAATTTGTAATAAAAATGTTGTTTTATAATCACACAGACCAAATTCTAGATAACAATTGATGGGCTAAATAACAATTTATGATGTGAGAGTACCTGCTATTGTATTACAAATATGACATTTTAACTGTATTGATTGGTAGTGTAATAAGGCATACCATTGTGTTTTATATGATAACACCAAACAAACGTAAAACTTAATTTACTTCATTTTAATGTTGATGGTAATGAATTAGTCAGACACAAATTGCAAATTGTTGAACTGCAAAAAAATAAATAAATAAAGTAATCTATTACCTGTGTCTTCTACAATACCTGTATTTCTGGTAATTTCCCACAGAGCCCTCCTCATCAAGCTACAAGATTATTGAGTTCAGCAAGCTACTGTCTTCCTTGATCAGTGTAAAAAATGTAATTAATAAGCAAGTATTTGCCAAATTATCTAGCTAATCAAGGATTAAAATGCATAAAACAGTTACTGTGCTTCCATTTCTAACACATCTCCAGTTTGTCGTTCAACTTATCAGTTATGCTGCTATACATTTCAGACTTTCTCATTGCTTCACAAAGGTTTTTTTAAAGTTTTCACTGTGTTGTCATGTTTATGACTGCTAGGCATAGCTCAAGTCTCGAATCCCACATGAAGCATTTGCATTTTAACAAGTATAGGTCATAAATTATACTTCACTGTATCACTGAATAATACTTAATGGAATGCTTCACAATAAGATTTTTGATAGGCATGACTGCATTACCAAGGATGTTAGTTATGAACTGGGAATTGCTTTACATGCCTTGGATTGTAGGTACCACAATGTAGAGCCAAATGCAATACATACTATCAAAGCACATAGTGATACATCTAAAAATGTCAGTATACCTGTACCTTATTACTTATGGTACCATCTGTTGAAATAAAAAAATGTGACTTAAAAAGTATATCTTTGTCTAAGCAGAGGGCAGGTATAAAACAGTGTTTCACCAGCACTTCACCAGGGTATCTTCTTTATTATTTGATTAACGATTAAGAATTGCAATATCCAACATTTAATAATTAATAAATTTATAATTTATTTATATTTAGTTTTATATATACATATATATTTATTTATATATTTTTTGTAGGAAAAATTTGATTAAATAGTGAATTTAATGTATGTGATATGTACTGTGTCACTTTAAATGTGTAATATGAATTAATGATTGAATGCAAGCTGTTTATGTTAATTAGGATGAATATATAAACTAGTTAAAAAGTGAATGTTCTGAGATCCATGAAGGCGAAAGGCTGAAGTACCAGATCGTTAATCAAATAATAAAGAAGATACTCTGGTGAAGTGCTGGTGATTCTGTGTTTTTTTTATTTTACTATTTGCCTGCTGGTGTTTTTTGGTATAAAATAGTGTTTATCCAATTCCAATTTTACTGCTAGTAATGAAACGATAAGATGCCAAGGAACCCATTTCTGCACTGGAAACACTCTAGCAGTTTTATTGTCAGAGATGCTAGCCCCGACTAAAAATATTAAATAACTGTCTAATGCAGAAGCGAGATAGGAAATTTGATGCATTTTTCATTGTTTGGAGAAATACTTTTCATGCTTCATGCCGTTACACAAGACATATATTTACCTACTCCTTCTAAATCATGCCAGTCACACAGAACTTGCACTTGTGTAAGACACGTTTGAAATTGTCTGGGTGAACTGAAATACACAAAAACTTTGTTTAAAAGATCTGTTAGTTAGACCAAAGGTCGAAGTGTAGACACAACCCTTTTGTTTTCAAACGTCTGATTACCCAGCAGCAGACCAAAACATAAATTTACAATGTAATCAGACTGTTGCACTCATTCAAGGGTGGGTTTGTCAGAGATATATTTACAAATCTGTGTGCCAAATATTGTTTTCTTTTCTATGGATTGGAAAGAATTGCTTCAGATATTTTATTCTTCCATATCCCCATGAAAAATGTAAAACCACAGAGATTTTATGCATACTGTGTTAGAGCACATAAATCCCTCAATTAATCCATCTAGGCCAATGGCCTTGTTTCAGAGCAGACCCAAGGTGCATCAGTCAGCATCTGATATGGCCTTAGAGACAGCAGTACTTCTGTGTCAAGCAACTGTCACATATGATTATATGACTGAAACATCAAATTAAGAGGGGTAGGAGATACCATTTTAGCCATTTCACTGGAATATGGCAGTTCCTTCACATATACTTGAGAAATCATTGAGTATTAACAAACAATAGGACCGTTCAGTATTGAAGAGAGTAGCTGTAAATGCAGTTTATGTTTGCTTGAGTGGCAGCACTTTGTTAGTTTAAATAACAGTGTAAATTTTCTATTCATACAGTCAATATATTAGTATTATTATTGATGAATGACTTGAAATAAATTGAAAGGAGAATACATGAAGAAAACAAAAACTCAAAAACTAACAAATCCAAGAAAAACCTTAATATTTTGCAGGCAGTTAAATTTCTTTCACCCCACATGTGGGAACTGCATCCCCAACAATCCTTTATTTAAATATTTTAATTCTAGAAACACAAATCCTCAGGAAAAAAGATGCACCGATTTCCAGAGTTAGATCCCATTAGGAACGTACAGTCACTGTCTTAATAAAGTCAGCCAGAAAGTTGTTCATGTCCATACTGACAACAAGTATATTAAAAAAATCATAACACAACAGTTTTGTTGTACAACTTATTCCATGCTTGCAGAGTAGTACCACAGTTTGCTATGAGTTAGTTACACAAAAGACAAAAGTGGTACTTTGCTGATTCAGGATCTCCCCCATAATGTGCTGCAATAAAGCCCTAACTATAACACAGATGACCCGAGTTAACTTAGTGGCCCAGGATGCTGGATAAGGTGAACAGGGGGGGCAGGAAAGAGAACCCAAAATAGGCTTGTCCTTCATGGGAGAGGGAGGCAGGCAGCACAAAGCAGCTCATAATAGCAACCCAGCAGCTGGTCACAGTATGAGACCTCTTGTTTGTCTTTTCCAACCCCTGGGTCATGAGGCACAAAAACGTGTGGTTGGTCATAAAGATAGCTCCGCTTGGATACACAGGACTCAGCAGATGAAGAGGCATGTTGGAGTATTCCACGGTATGTGAAGTCCCTGGAGAATCAAAGAGACCCACAGGACAACGGGAGGGACTGAAGTAAGCAATGGCTATCTGTTCAAATAGGATAGCTTACCCAAGGCAGTGGGTATAAACCTGTGGTAGAAAAAACGTTTATCGATTCAGACTAAAATATGTGCAAGTATAAATTAATTAATTAGTCTGAATGTGTAAGTTTATGACAACTTTTCTGCTTTTCTCTCTCTTTTTTTTGATAGCTTCTATACGTTGTGGATCCTTGCTTATAAAATGAGTACAATGTCCTGTACCAGTGTATAAAATGGACACAAATGAATAAAAAAAAAAAATGAGTAAAAACTTGTGAACTAAAATATTTTATTACTGATTTAGGGGTTTTGTATCGAACATTGACAGATATTTCTTCAGAACTAATAACAATTCAAAATAATTGTCGTTAAATGAAATAAAATCACATGACAGTAATAATGCTATAATCACAAATCTACAAATGATTTCAAATGATATACACACATGAATTTCATACCAGAAGCATTAAAAAAAAAAAAAAATATATATATATATATATATATATATATATATATATATATATATATATACACACACACACACACACACACACACACACACACACACACACACACACACACACACACACACACGCACACACACCTTGAAATATATTGTAAAAAAACATAATATGCTACTGCCTAAATGATTTCAGCTTTGAAATGCTCTTAACACAAATATGGTCATTAAGGCCTGGAGGGTGACCAGCTTCTAAAATCAAATGCCATTTTAATTCTTTAGCTTCTAACAATGTTTCAAAATCATCCCCTCTCAGACCACAGCTTACATTGTCAGATACACAGAACACATTTTTAACTGGCATACACAGTAGAATGTTTATAAAAATTTATTATTCGCGTTCTAGTTCTAATGATATATTGATGTTCCTAA
The DNA here is from genome assembly GCF_019279795.1 of Protopterus annectens. Lineage (NCBI taxonomy): Eukaryota > Metazoa > Chordata > Ceratodontiformes > Protopteridae > Protopterus > Protopterus annectens. Next base: position 1,094,252,138 of record NC_056739.1, on the reverse strand, counting down.
CTTTGTGCTCTTAAATTCCTAGTGGTTTTCTGACTTAAAAACTATCGCATGATATACATGCAGCAATATAAACCACTCTAGCACTGTTTCTGTTAAAAAAGCTGTTAATAGAAATATGTATATCTGGAGGTTGTAACCTAATAATGGACTCTTTCTTAATAAGCCTACACTGAGCGCATTCCCTACATGTATGTATTCTTTCTGGCTTCTTTGACAAAAAGATGACAGTTTTTTGATATAATGATGCATCCATCGATACAACCTTTAAATTGGTGGCTCACTTGTTCACAGAATTTGGTCCCCTACCTACTAGTTGTATTAATATTTTGTGATATTCCCTAAACTTTCCAATACTCTGTGATGCATTTCTCAATATCCTAAACTATAATCTTTAAAAGAAAATTATCCTAACATAGAATCAACTGAGCTGGGTAGAACTGCAAGTATGAACCTTAAATACAATGATGATTTTAATATATATTATCCAATTTAAATAATTATATATATAGCAAAGAGCGGCTGCTGAAGATTTTTCAAGTATAATCTTTATTCGCGGACTAATTACAAAGCTTGGTAGGTGAGCGCTTCGAAACTTTATTAACAGACAAGTGAAAACTCCATATTTATTTGCAATGACAGTATACAGTTTCATTCAATGTATGTCTCTGACCAGTTATAAAAAGCTCATTGGTCTGTGGGTCTCAAGCAAGGTGCGTGATTGGTCATTGCCTTTGATTGGTGATTATGGAGGCCTTTGGCTTATAGAAAATGAGACTGTTCTTTTCAATGGCTTATGGCTATATGGTTATACGATTTGATTCAGTTCAAGTAGAATAAACCATCTAAATGGTAAAAAGGTAGAAAAATGGTGATAAGTGGAGTGTGCTTTATGTCGCTTTTGAATATGGGTCTATTTTACGGTTTCTAGATAGGTATTAAATAATAAATCTATTTCATCTATATTAGGATCATTTTCTTTTAAAGATTTTTATTTTCAATCTGTTAATCCATGAATCAGGCATAGGTTCATAGGTTTGTAGGTGTGTACTAGGCTGATGGCCCTGAGGCCTTTACCAGCCTAGCCATAGGATTACCCTGGCATCGTGCCACCCAACCTTAGTTCCCAGTGCCTCTGTCGAGTAGAGCCACTGGAGTTATCCCCGGGGTGAATTTTCTAGTTCCCATCCACTCATCAAGATTTCTCTTGAAGAGGGTCAGCGAGGTGCTCTGCTTGACATGCATGGGAAGTCTATTCTATAGCATGGGCAGTCTCTGGGTTATGAATCTGTCCCTCCAGTATGTTCTGTTGTTTATGGTAATAAGATTGAGGTCTCTAGATGTGTGGTGCGGAGGGATTGGGATTTCTTTAGATGTAGCATTTCTAACAGAGCTGGGTCAGACATGGCTTTGTAATTCAAGCAGAGATTGCCTCTAAGTAGGTGATATAAGACAGAGAATAGTTGGAGTTTTTTGAGTCTGTCTATATAGGACAAGTATTTAAGGCCTAGAATCCTCTTTGTGAGGTACTTTTGTGGCCTCCCCAGTTGTTGCATGTGTCTAGTTAGGTACATGTCAAATGGAGCATTGTACTCGATGATTGGCCTAATGAGGGAAGAGTAGAGGGAGACAATGACCTCTTTCTTCCTGGATGCAAAACCCTTAGTAATGAGATGTGCCACAAAGAAGGACTTTCTGACCACAGTGGCAATGTGGTGATCAAAAGAGAGGTTGCTGTCAACCTGTGTTCCCAGATCTCTTATAATGCCTTCTGTGTTCAGTGGACTACCATCAATGTGGGAATTCATGGAAACTGGGTTTTTCCCAAAGGGGATGATGACACATTTTTTGGCATTGAGCTTATGGCTATGGCTCTGACACCAGTCGTTGGTCTCAGTGAGGCCATTCTGTAGGATGTCTACATCACATGAGGAGTTAATAATAGCTCCCAACTTGCAATCGTCTGTGAACTTTGTCAGCCAGAGTCCCTTCTTGTTGGCCTGGACTTCAGGGAAGTAGATACCAAACAGGAAAGGAGCCAGGACCGAACCCTGTGGGACACCACTCATGACTGGTCGCAGTGTGACTTGGAGTCAGCTACTTTCACACTGTGGGTTCTATCTGTGAGCCAGTTTACAATCCACCTAATGATATAGGGGTTGATGCCTAGCTTAGTGAGTTTTTCTATGATTCCTGAGTGAAGAATGGTATCAAAGGCCTTGGCCAGATCAAGATAGGCTGTATGAACCACCTTGATTTCATCCACAGCTCTGGTAACTGACTCAAAGAAGTCGGCCAAGTTGAGCAGGCATGATCTACCCTACACAAAACCAAACTGTGTGGGATCCAGAGTATGGAGATTCCCTATATCCTTGTTTATTAGGTCCACGATGATGCGTTACATAGCTTTGCATATCAGACTTGTCAGGCTAATGGGGAGATAGTTCCTAGGGTCTGTAGTAGCTCCTCCTTTGTGGAGAGGGATGACTGTAGCAGTGTGCTATTTGGTAGGGACAAAGCCTGAGGTGAGTCTGTGATTGAACAGGCGACACAGGTGAGGTGCCAGTTCACTCTGTAGTTCATGTAGAACACAGCCAGGGATATTGTCAGGTCCCATAGATGCTGTATTCTTGGCCTTGGACAATGCTGTTTTAACCTGTGCAGCAGTAATAGTGGGTGCCTGGCAAACTACTGACATTGTGATTGGTCCTTTGGTGTGGGGGGGGGGGGGTAAAGTTGGCACTGAATCTGTCAGCCAGTATAGAATAGTTATGTAAAATCTTACCATAACCATAGATGTCCTTCTCTTTCATGTTGCAATATTCTAATCGTAGGATTTTCTGCTCTCGGCTCCTATACAAAAGTTTCAGCTTGGCTGTTGCAGTGTGCGTGGGATGTCACACATAGGCTATAAACCAGGGGCCTTAAATGTGACGTCTGCACGCACAATCCTCAGAACCTGAAGGCCAGCAAGCAGAGAAAAAGGGCCCTGCAGGAGGAATGCCAGTGTTTTTCAGGTGTGTGACCTGGTGACCTTCTGTACAGTGGATAGGACAGGTAACGGAAAAGAGCTGAGGGGACTGGTGGGTGGGAAGGAATACTGCAACATGGAAGAGAAGGACATATATAGTTATGATAAGATTTTACACAACTATTCTATGTCCTTCTATTCCTATGTTGCAGTATTCTAGTAGTGGGAGCGTACCATAGCTTATGCAGCTGAGAGGGTGGTGGTATTTGAAGAGAATTCAACAAGACCCTGGAGGATTGCCCTGGTGAATCCTGCTCTAGCTCTAGAAATTTGATCCAGCTTGTAATGTTTGGTGAAAGTGTGGATAGTGACCCATGTGTCTGCTTCCAAAACTGATGCTGTGTCTAGACCTTTCATGATGGCCCTGGAGGCGGCCACCACTCTAGTGGAATGGGCCTTTACTCCCACTGGAGGGACCTTTCCATGGAGGGGGTAACAGAGGCGAATAGTTTTCCTAATCCAGCATGTGATGGTTTGCTTGGAGACTGCATTGCCCAGGGCTCTAGGGTGAAAGGAGACAAAGAGCTGGTCACTTTTCCTAATGGTTTTAGTTTTGTCCAGGTAGAATCTTAACTGCCTGTGCACATCCAAGGAGTGCAGAATTTTCTCCCCTTCATTAGAGGGGGAGAGAAAGAAGGTGGGTAACTGGATAGATTGGTTAAGAGACAGGTCATTGACCACCTCGGGCATAAAAAGGGGTTGGGTCGTGGGGCTACCCTGTCTTTGTGGAAGACTGTGTATGGGGTGGCAGGCCATTAGGGCCTGCAGCTCTGACACCCTTCTGGCTGAGGTGATGGCCACCAGCAGGACCATCTTCCATGTACACATCTGTAGGGAGGAGCCCTGAGCTGGTTCAGAAGGGTGCTGGGTTAGTTTCTCTAAGATGTAGTTCAGGTCCCAGGGTGGAAGGATAGGTTTCTTTGGTGGTCTCATGTATAAGACCTTTAAGGAAGAGTTTTACATCGAGCTTGGTGAGCAAGAGGGGGTTGAGGGGCAGGCAGACTGATATAGCAGAAAGATGTACTTTGATTGAGGAATAAGAGAGTCCACCTTTAATCAACTGACACACGTAGAATAGAACCAGGGGGACCTCAGCAGAGCAAGGGTCCCTTCCCTTGTGCAGACACCATTTAGTAAATCTTTCCCACTTAGCCAGGTAAGATTTTCTGGTGGTAGGTTTTCTTGCCTCCCTTAGGACAGAAAGCACTTCCTCTGAGAAGTGGTGTCCGAAAGGGATTAAAAGTTTATCACCTATAGAGTCAGGGACAACATCTGCAAGTGTGGGTGTAGCAGAGTTCCTTTGCCTTGTGTCAGTAGGTCCACCTTGTAGGGTAACTTGAAGTGATTGCCCTTGGCTAGCTTGTAAAGTAAGGGAAACCAGTGCTGTCTTGGCCATTAGGGAGTCACTAATAAGATTTTTGGTTTGTCCTTCTGTATTTTCAGAAGGACTTTCTGAATCAGTTGGAATGGTTGGAAGGCATAAAGGAACTTTCCCTCCCAAGAGATGCTGAAACTGTCCACTCTCCATGCTAGAGAGGAGTAGGCTTTTGAGCAGAAGGTCTGCAGTTGCCTGTTCTGGGGGGAGGCAAACAGGTCTATTTGCGGAGCACCCCACCAGTGGACTATGTCCAGGAAGACCTCTCTGTTCAGCATCCATTCGTGCTGAGGCGACGAGGTCCTGCTCAAGAGATCTGCTTGATGGTTGTCCTGTGAGGGGATGTAGGCCGCCTGAAGGACTAAGTTGTGGCGAGAGGCTAGGTCCCATATCAGGATGGGTTAGTCTGCACAGCTGATAGGCCTTTGTTCCTCCTTGTTTGCTGAGGTACCACATAACTGTGGTGTTGTCGGTCACTATCAGGAGCACGCCTGGAACCAGAAGGGGAAGAAAGGTTTTCAGCACTAAGAAGACTGCTGTCATTACCCTGATATTGATGTACTTGGCCTGTAGAGAGGGATGCCACTTTTCTTGAATCCTGTAGGAAGTCAGGGTTGCTCCCCAACCTGAATCTGAGGCATCTGTATGCATTGTTTTGGTTGGGGTGTGTGTGGGGGGGGGGGGGTTGCAGAGGGATTCCCGGGTTTAGTTGGACTTGCTGGATCCACCAGCTGATTTCTGCCTTTAGACAGGGAAGGAGGAAATGACCTGCTCTAAGGGATGAAGATGTTGGGTCCAGATGCTTTTGAGATACCACTGAAGCTTGCGCATGTGCAGTCTTGCCAGTGGTAGCATGGGGATGGTAGCTGCCATTAAGCCCGGAGACGGAGGAATTGCTTTGCCATCACCTTCTGGGATACTAGGGTTTCCTGGAAGTGTTGTCCTGTGGGAGAAAGGCCTTCATATTGTCTGTTTTGATTCTGCAGCCTAGGAAGATTTTGTCCTGGCCTGGGACCAGTTTGGATTTTGGCAGGTTGATGGTAAACCCTAGATTCTGCAGAAGGGACATGGTGAGGTGTAGATGCCTTGAGTGAGTATCTCTGGAGTCTGCCAGAATCGGGATGTCATCCAGATAAGGGTAAATCTGGATTCCCTAGGTTCTGGAAAAGGCAATTGCTAGGGCTAAGCACTTTGTAAAGACTCAGGGGGGCATGGATAAACCAAAGGGCAAGGCAGTAAATTGGAAGTGAGAGGAAGGTCGTGAGAAATGTAGGAATTGTCTGTGAGAGGTCCTGATGGACATGTGCAGGTAGGCCTCTTTTAGATCTAGGGTGGCCATGAAACTTTGGCTGGAATAAGGGGAAGCAGAGTGGGGAGAAAAAGCATTTTAAAGGAGGGTAAGGTGAAGATTTAGGTAGGACAAGTCCTAGATGGGTTTCCAGGGGCCATCTTTTTGGGGACCAGGAAGAGACAGGAGTAGAACCCCTTTCCTTCTTGTTCTGAGGGGACAGGTTCTATGATGCCTAGCTTTAGCAGATGTCCCAGAAATTGTGGCATGAGGTGGGCCTGGTTTTTGGGAGGGAATGGAATGCCTTTCCTTGGAGGGTTTACTTTCTAGAACAGGAAGTACTCTTTTTCGATAATGGATAAGATCCATTGGTCCGTGGTGATGGATTGCCAAAGGAGAAGACAGTGGGAAAGGCAGGCTGAGAGGGGAAGGTGTGCAAGGCAGTCACACATTACTGGGGCTTCCTCTCTCCTGAAAGGATTGTTTTGGCTGATGAGGTGGAGCAGAAGGTCTGGAGGTTGTGGGTCTTCTGGTCCCTCTTCTAGATCTGGAAGAGGAGGTAGCAGGCTGATGATTACACCTCACAAAGGTAGCTTTAGCAGGGTAGTTCCTATAATACTTGGGAATGGGTGAAACCCGAAGATGCTTTATGTCCTGTAGTTCTTTACCTTTTTTCCTGCAGATTTTTGAAAAGGTCTGCAAATTGTTTATCAAAAGGGACATTGTGGTCCAGTGGTGCATCCAGGATCTTGGACTTGAAATCATCTGAGAGGTTCTGAAGTCTTAGTCAAGAGTACCTCCTGAGAACAGAGGCAGATGCTGCAGCTCTGGCAGATGATTCTGCAGCATCGTAGCTGCATCTCATGGAGTGTCTGGCTACCTGTTGGGCCAAGGAGAGCTTGGATGTAATGTCAGTCTTAATATGGCTGTCCAGGCAGAGATGCCAGAATGAAGGAGGCTTGAGAAACCAAGTCTAGTGCTTACTTAGTCATATGGGTTTGATAATTTATGGCCCTGAAGGCCAAGGTGGAAGAAGTATATACCTTCTTTCCCATCCTATCCATATACTTACTATCTTTATCTGTGGGTAGGAGGAAGGCAGAAGGCAGCAGTCTAGATTGCTTATCTGCAGTGGTGGCAATCACAGCTGGGTCCACCAAGGGTGGCTTAACCAGGAATTTCTAGTCCTCTGGTACTTTATAAAAGTGATCAGGATGCTTGGGGGCTGGAGGCTGGGAGTTTGGGGCCTTAGAAGCTGAGCTGAAGGCATCAAGTAAGGAGACAGAACCAGGGGGACCAACGAAGGGGAGGGTGATTCTACTTGCAACAGCTCAAAGCACCTTTTTTGGGTGTCAGTCATTTAGGACGTGTCCCATTTAAAGTAATCCTTCATCTTGGTGATGGTCTCACCAAATGTAATATCCTCAGGAGGAGAATCCCCTTTCACAGATTCCTCATCAGGAGAGTAATATTCCTGGGGGGGAGGCAATCTGGGACACATATGAAATGGACTCTTCTGAGGAAGAGAAGTAAGAATCATGCTCTTCCTCCTGACTTGAGGGGTCATGGCTGGGAGGGAAGAGGCAGAAGGAGGCCTAGGGCTCAATAGAGGCAGAGTGGAGGGGGGGGGCTGTGGCTGAAGGCCTGAGCGCCATAAAGGCCTGCATGAGAGAGGGGGTGAAGGCCTGCCAGTCTGGTCTTACTTCTGTAGAAGAGGAAGTATGTTTAGTTTTCTGCTTCTTTTTGGCTGAGGTGGAAGCCAGGAGCAGCCTTGCGTCGGGCATGGATGCTAACAAATCCGAAGTCTGAATCTCGGTCAGAGATGCCCCTGAAACTGGTTCCCCCTCAACCACGATGGAAGTCATTGTCTGGATAAACTCTGAGGATGTGCTGGTCATTAGCTACACAACGGCTTTCTCAAGGGACATTGTTGCAGTCGACGGATCCGCTGAGCATGCCTCAACCCCTATATCTGCAGTTGGTGGTACATCGGTAAACGGAGCGGCAGGTGAGGAAGGCCTAGGAAACTTAGCCTTCTTACACGGTGGTTTGGGTGTGGCCTCCGATGCAGGATCCATTCTAAGGGCTAACTGCTTAAGGCACTGGTTTTCAAGGTAAAGGTTTAAAGCGGCCAGATGGCTGCGCAGGGTCTTAGGCACAAAGGGTTGACAAATTGTGCAGGACGAGTGATCGTGCTCCCGGCCTAAGCAAAAAACACACCTATCATGGGTGTCTTTATGGGGTATCTGGCACCTGCACTGGCACTTTCCCTTTTTACCTGACTTCAGCTAAAAGGCTACAACAACCAAGCCTAAGCAATAACAATCGACAAAAATAAGAAAATAGAAACCCAACGGGTTACTTATCTTTTAAGATGCGACACCTGTGAAGAAGCGATCATACGATGTGAAGGTCATCTGCAGCTAAAAAGTTCTGAGGATTGTGCGTGCAGATGTCACATTTAAGGCCCCTGGTTTATGGCCTACGTGTGAGGTCCCACGCACAATGCAACAGCCAAGCTGAAGCTTTTGTATAGGAGCCGACGTATGAGTCGCCTGAGGGCAGAAAATCCCACTAATAGAATACTGCAACATAGGAATAGAAGGACATATTGGCAATATTGGTTGGCTCAGTATAGGGGGTGCCATTGTGCAATAGCTCAGAGCAAATTTGGATATTGTCATGGAGATGCTTTACATAACTATAGAAGGCCTTGTGGTTGTCTTTACTATCTGCTGCAATTCTGTTTTCATAGCTAGTTTTAGATAATTTGATGAGGGATCTCATCTTTTTGTTGAGGCTGATAAGGGAGTTTTTCCAGTCTTGGGACTTCACCTTATTCCGCATCAGTTTCCTCCTTCTGTTGTAGAGTTTATCGCAGGGGACCACCAGATTTGCTTCCTTTTTTTTGGAGGAGAGCATCTTGGTTCTATTGGGTATGGCGAGATCCATGCATTTGTGTATGTGTTCGTACAGTGCATTGGTGTATGATTCAGTGGTCATGCAACTATTCTCTATTTGTATGGCTGCCATGAAGTTAGCCACCTCTGTTTTTAGGAGCCCAAAGTTAGCTTTGGAGAAGTTTTTCATTGTGGTTACCTTTGTGGGGGGGGGGGGGGTGTATTTCCAAGGTGATTAGTTTGTTGTCAGACACCAGGGAGGAGGTGACTATTGGTGTAGAGCAACGGTCACCCATGTTAGTAATGACCAGGTCAAGGATGTTGCTTCCTCTAGTGGGGGTAAGAATGAGCTGGTCCAGGGCATTGCAATTAATGAACTCCAGGAAATGTTGGGCAAGTGTATTGGTACATGAGAAGTTTTCCCAGTTAATGGAGGGGTAGTTGAAGTTGCCTAGTATGAGAGTGTTAGGTTGGACCCTAATATTCTCCAGGGTGCTTAGGAACATGGAGTGTGAGTCTTGGGACATGGTTGGGGACCTATAGCAGGCTACGACCTGGATTGTTGTCTTACCCAGTGTTAGCTGCACCTGAAGTATCTCTGATGCATTATGTTGGGCTACCAGTCTGGAGGTGTGTGCATCCTTTATGAATATGGAAACACTATCACCTTAGGAGCTTCGGTCCAAGTTCTGGGGCTGAAAGGTTTGGAAAGAGTTATAGTCTGGTAGTGTAGGGGTGCTTTCTGCTGCCTTGAACCAGGTCTCTGTTACAGTACAAATGTTGATGTTCTCCATTTTAACATTGAGCAGCATGCCCCTCAGATTACATTTGTTTGTAACTGTTACGGTGGTAATTTTGTCTTTGGAACGCTGCCTCAAAAAGGGTGTAACCCACTACGGTAATCAATTTGCGTTTAATATACTAATATCCTAAACTATCACAACCATGTGTCATTGCCATGGCATTGTTGTAATTTGTCTTTAATTATTCCTATGCATATTACACAAGTTGTTACAGCAGAAAATTGGAGCATAGCAATCTTTTCTATTAGTGCTAACTTCTGTTATAATATCATCAATGAAATATTCCTTATAGCCTCTTCCGTGATCAGTGGTTTGATATTAACACACTCATCATAAAATGAACCATCAATAATAATAAATTTTGGCTCTTAATTTGACCTTTAATAATGTTTTTATTTCTATAATAAGTATGGTGATTGTCAAAATATAAATAATTGTTAATAAAAGTATTTTTATGAAAATATTTCATGTGAATTTCTTCTTAGATTTGGTGAGCAAAACAAACACATCTAAAAAGTAATAATATCAAAAGATACCACTGAAGTAAATGCTAAAAACTCTGTACTGTGATTCAAAAATTCAACAATTTCAAAAAAGAACAACAAAGAGAATAACCTCCCCTGGTGGTTGATTTTAAACTGTAAAAAATACTGATCTTTCCATTTTATTTAGGTATGCTAACTTACATTACAATACACCAAAATTAAATTTAAATCCAGATTCAGTTGATCTCCATCATTATGTTGCACTGTATATGATCATGTATGTTCCATGCAAATCTAGTCATTATTCCTAACAAGTTTCTTTAAAGGTGCACATATATTTCTCTGTGGACCATCCATAGCAATGATCCATGGATCTAGTTCCCATGGTACACAGGGCTAAAACCCTAACTACATCCCAGACATCGCATGTTCAACAAGTAGCAGAAGTGATGGAAGGACTGGACATATGAGGATGGCAGTGAACAGCCAGTGCCAGCTCACCCATTGTAGGTGGGAGAGAGGCAGATTACCTCACTGGCGACACCTGCAGCAATGCAGATGTATTGCTGCAGCACGAAAAGCCTAGTATGCCCATGCTACAAGCAGTGTGTCATTTGGTTGGGAAGTTGCCTATGTGCTCAAGTGTGCATGCACATTTCAAGGTTACGGCAGAGCTTGCAGACTATCAAAGGGAGGGAATAGCACAATACACAAAATCTGCTGAATGCCTCAATTCCTAGTACCTGATTTGCATGTCTGTTTTGGAATAAATGAACCAGAAAGCTTTTGCCCCAATAGAAGAATCAGTGGGTCAGGTTGGTGTAAGGGAAGGTGTTTTTGGCCAAACCTGTAGACTATAGGTTCATAGGTTAGTACTAAGCTAACTGCCCTTGTGAGCCATTTTAAGCCTAGCCAATTATCCCTTGTGAGCCTCAAACCGTGCACCTTGTGTTTGTAAGGCAAACACCTTAACCATTAGGCCACCCTCCCAACCCTAAAAACTAAAAAAATAGCAAAAAAGAAACAGGCAATATTGAACAACTTGAATAAAATAATGTTGATAATAGCAACACTACTTAAATTGAACATCTTCCACTATTTCATCATTCCTGGAAGACCATGAGTTAGATCTGCCCTAACCTTATCTTCAGTCAAAATGTGCCATTTGCAGCACCCACCACTTGCAAAATAGACTGTGCTCTCCAACTCCTGCTCTCTACGTTTCCAAAATATAAACCTCATCTTTTACCCTATCCCAAATTACCCAGTCTGTGAACCAGTAGCTATCTTAGATATTTATAACTCCTGCACTGTACATTCCCATAATGTAGGAATCCTCTCTGATTTTTACCTTACGCTAAGAGGATATATAAACTGGGTCCTACATATAAAAAATAATATAATTAAGTAGCATTGTCTAATCATGGATTTAGAAAAAGCACCACAGGTATGATCTACAACACATCCCTGAGGATGTCCACAGGGATTGATGGGCCATCTTCCAATACCTCTGTATCTTAAAGCACAAAGCACAAATGTGAATTAAGCCAGTCCCTACTTCACCAGTCTAGCATGATTGCAGAAGCTTTCCCTAACAGCTAATATTTTGGGTAGAGTCTAAAAAACTGTGAAACACATGCCATAAAATAATTCTACCTCAATGGGAACTTTATTATGTGAAGTAGCACTTGTATTATGCCTTACCAAAGTTTCAGTGGACACACAGTCTGCAGTCTCTGTTCCCACACTTATGCAATTCACAATCTATTACACATACACTCTTTGCCTATCAAGTGGTCACAATATCCAGACAAAAAAGCACCAGTAATCCAAGCCAAGACAGATTCATTAATCATCTAGACATCTGTCAGTCTTCCACCAAATCTAACTTCACATTCTGTAGATATCACACCACATTCTGGCATAGCCACCTGAAAAAAACTGCAAACAAGAAAGCCAAAGTATACAAGTAAAGCATGGAACCAGACCTGTAATAACTCTAAAGACCTTAAGGGCTGAAGACAAGACTCTTGGCTGCTGAAACCACAATATCACCTTTCCTATCACTGTAAATTAAGGGCCATAGTGGAATGCAACATCTGAGTAGCATTTTCTGGTATGTCTAGCAGATGATTCTTGGTCTTTGATATCAGGGTCAGAAGCACCATCACTGTATCCATTGCCTCCTACCAGCTGGTGTCTTCCATATAGTGATGCTTGGAAGTGGTCTAGACTCCTAAGTATAAAATGTCAAAATACAATCAAATGAATGTTGTCATATCTTTCAGTATTCAGAAATGGGGGGAAGTTATGCAGGGGACCTATATCTTAGACTCACTGTGACTGTACCCAGCGGATCATATATTACTTTACAACCATTGCTTTAGTTAAGGAAAAAAAGATCACAGGACTAGCCTATTTAAATAAAATAGAATCTGCATAAAGTTGAATTTTATATTTCTCTAATCCCACCTTTCTTTCTCGAATGTCTTTTGTTATCGGAGATAAACTGTCTGCACCTGAACAGCTAGATTCAGGGACAGTGGACTTCCCTTTCTGACCTCACACTGATTAGGCAGCTGGTATGACCCCCCAACCAGAAAAAACATACAAAAGGTTTTCTGAATTTCATAAATGCTTCCTAACATATCCAAAAACAACTGAAAAAACAGTTGAACACATTGCATTCCATAAGTAAAACCAGTGCACCTTATCAAAAGCATTGCACATATCTATACTCAGCACAACCATTGAAATTGCTTCATTGTATCACATTAAGTTGAGCCTAATAGAATACATACAAAATGACAAGAGGCTATATCATTAAAATCAGGTGGGGTGGCATTGCTTATTATGAAACAACAGGATACCAAGCAGATATCAAGCAAAACGCAGACATTTTAGCAATAGCCACCATTCCCAGAAAGCAGACATTAGCAATAAAGCAAAAACAGCAAGTCTGAATCACTAGAGATCGTGTGGTAATGTTACAAAAGAGGTTTTATTCTACTGTTTATCCCGACAGGTTAACTTTGTCCCCCTGTTTTACTTTACTAATGTGTGTTAGTCCTATCCCTAGCCATAACTCTAACTCTACAACTTATCCTAGAAAAATTGCTTCTGTAACACTACCACTAGAAAAGACAAAAAGGCACTCATCATCCATTCGCAACCCCATTTCCCAATTTTGCACATGGGGTCAGGGTGCCACTTCAACAGTGACAATCATCTGAAGCCAAGGAACTTCCATGATGGCTGCACACTGAGTAATAGCACAATTCTAACCCCTCCCCCCAGTGTGAAAACAGAAACTCTGCAGAGAAAGCCAGTGGACTTATATTTCTACATAAATTTCAGTAACTGGCCAGTAAGTGCACTCCCTGGTTTCCAGGAAAAAAAGAAATACAGAGAACATGAAAGCAAATCAGCTACAAAAGGTGAGGAAAAAACACTGACTGAGAAAAGCAATGCAGCTGTTCAGCAAAAAGCAGTGCAAGCTCCAGACATGAATTCTAGTAACCTAAATGAAAGTATACGACAGCTCCACACATACCTGATTAAAATAAACAAAGCACTGATGGAGTATATCAACTCAAATAAAAGGATGGAAAAAATGGAAGAAGCTTTAAACAGATATCCAGATGAGGTGATAAAACTGCAAAAATCAGAGGTCAAAATGAAGAAATGGCTGGCTGAATATGAGACTGTTGAAGAATAGATGTTTCAAAAAATACTAGAATTAGAGGACAGAGCACGTGGGGAAAACCTGAGATTTTCTGCTGTACCACAGAAGCTGGAAAGAACAGACTGTATTATAGGTTCATAGGTTCATACTAGGCTATCTGCCCGAGGGCATTTATAAGCCTAGCCCATTGTTTTGTGGCTTACGCCACCCCTTTAGTATGGGGAACTATACCCATTATTTTGCTGTGCCTCTGTCGAGCAGTGACACTGAGGTAATTCCTGGGGTATATCTGCGATCTCCCATCCATTGGTCAAGATTTCTCTTGAACAAGGCCAGCGAGGTGCTCTGCCTCACATGTACCGGGATTTTGTTCCACAGCATAGGGAGTCTTTGGGTGATGAATCTATCTCTCCAGCACGTCCTATTAATAGCCGTGTCGAGGTTTAAGTCTCCGCCCTTGTGGCTCTGATGGATCTAGATTTTTGAGGTGAAGCATATTCATCAAATCTGGGTTTGACATGGCCTTGTATGTTAGGCAAAGGTCACCTCTGAGCAAGCGGTGGCGACTGAATAGAGCTGGAGTTCTTTCAGTCGGGCAGCATAGGACAGATTTTGAGACCCTTTATCCTTTTGGTGAGGAACTTTTGTGGCCTCTCCAGCTGCTGCAAGTGTCGGGTCAGATACATTCCGAATGGGGCATTGTACTCAATCATTGGTCTGATGAGTGATGAGTAAAGGGAGACTATGACCTCCCTTGATCTAGATGAGAATCCCTTCATGATAAGGTGGGCAATGTAGAAGGACTTCCTAACTACTTTAGCTACATGGGTGTCGAATGACAGACTACTATCAACCTGGGTCCCCAGGTCCCTGATAACTTCTTCTGTGCTCAGTGGATTGCCACCTATTTGGTAGCTAGGGGTAACCTTGTTTTTCCCGAAGGGTATGACTATGCATTTTTGGCATTTAACTTTAGGCCGTGGCTCTGGCACCAGTTATCCGTTTCTGTGAGACCCTTCTGAAGGATATCTGTGTCAGATGTGTTTTCTACTATGGCCCAGTTTGCAGTCATCTGCAAACTTTGTCAGCCATAACCCTCCTGTGTTTGCTTGTACTTGGAAAAGTAGATGCCAAACAAGAGTGGGCCCAGGACTGAGCCCTGTGGGACACCACTTGTGACAGGCTTTGAGTCTGACATGGCGCCAGCAACTCTGACCCTGTGGGTTCTGTCACTCAGCCAGTTTGCAACCCATCTTGTGATGTATGGGTTAACATTTAAGCTGATGAGTTTTTCAATGATACCCGAGTGGGGTATTGTATCGAAGGCCTTAGCCAGATCGAGGTAGGCTGTATGGACTGCCTTTCCCTCATCAATGGCTTTGGTGACTGTTTCGAAAAAGTCAACCAAGTTTAAAAGGCATGATCTGCCTTTGACAAAGCCAAACTGGGTTGGATCCAAAGTCTGCAAATTCCCTATGTCTTTATTTATGAGGTCCATTATGATCCTCTCCATGGCTTTGCAGATAAGGCTTGTCAAGCTAATGGGACGGTAATTTCCAGGGTCTGTGGAGGCACCGCCTTTGTGAAGTGGGACCACAGTTGCAGTGCGCCACTCCCTGGGTATGTATCCAGAGGTAAGACTTTGATTAAACAGCTGTCCTAGCTGTGGGTTTAATTCCTCATTGAGTTCGTGGAGCACACAGCCGGGGACACCATCGGGTCCCATGGATGCTGTGTTTTTTGCTTTGGAGAGAGCAGTTCTCACTTGGGCGCTGGAGATGTTTGGGGGGCTGCACTCATTTGGTATAGATATCTCTCCTTTTGGGGGGGGGGAGAAGTTTGCACTGAACCTGTCAGCCAGTATGTTGGCAATGTCTGTAGGATCAGTAATCTTCACATCATTTTGAACTAGTTCTGAGCATATCTGGGAGTTTCCTCCTAGGTTTCTAACATAGCTAAAGAAGGCCTTATGATTGTCTTTTGAGTCTTTAGCTATTTTCCTCTCGAAATTTGCTTTGGATGATTTTATGAGAGCTCTTAGTTTTTTACTTATAGTGATCAAGGGTGTCTTACCTTTTAAGGATTTTGCTCTATCTTGTAGTAGCTTCCTCCTTTTGTTGTAGAGTTTGTTTATGGCTGGGGTCCACCAGACTGGACGCTTGCCTTTGGTACAAAGAGTCTTTGTTTTGCTTGGGATTGCCTTATCCATGCAGTCCTGCAGGTGCTGGTAGAAGGCGTTTGTAAGTGATTCAGTGGCTTGAGTATTGTTTTCCGCCGGCTCGGGGCCTGAAAGGAGACCACACTAGTCTTTAGAAGTGTGAAGTCGGCTTTTGAGAAGTTCTTTACTGTGGTCTTTTTTATTTCAGGTGGGGGTGGGATGAGGACCTCCAGCGAGATTAGTTTGTGATCTGATCTCACCAGTGAGGGGTATACTTCGGTGTTGAACATTGTGCTCCCATGTTCGTGATGATGAGATCAAGTATGTTATCTCCTCTTGTGGGGATGGTGACTAGTTGTTCCATGGCATTTGAGTTTATGAATTCCAGGAACTTTTGGGCTAGGGTGTTTGGGCTTGAGTAGTGTTCCCAGTTTATATTAGGGTAATTGAAGTCACCTAGTATGATGGTGTTTGGTGATACATTTATCCCTCTAGTGTTTTCAGGAAGGCCATGTGAGTTTCCTGAGTTTGTGAGGGTGGCCTGTAACATGCTACAATTTGCAGAGCAGTCTTGCCTATGGTTAATTGCACCTGGATGGTCTCCGATGCATCGTGCGTTGCCACCAGTCTTGAGGTGTGGGTGTCCTTGATGAATATGGATACCTCCCCTCCTTTCTTGGTATTGTCCGGATTTTGGGGCGGAACGCATGATATGAGGTAAAACCTGATAGTGCTGGGGTGCTCTCAGGAGCCTTGAACCAGGTTTCTGTCACAGCACAGACATCGATGTTCTCCATACTGAGAAGGGCCTCGAGTGCGTGCATTTTGAGATTTAGACTTCTGGCATTGAGCAGCATTACCCTTAGTTTTTTCCTTTTTGTGTTCTAGGGTGGTAGGTTTAGAATTTGAGCCTTGCCTAAAAAGGCACTATGGGGTGGCAAGAGCCTTTGCCAATATCCGGAATCCCAGGGTGACAGGTGCAAGCCGTCCCTTGCAAAGCAGCGTGGCTTGTCCAGCATGTCATCCCAGGCAGACAGATACTGGATCCCCTTTGAATGACACCAGTGTTTAAGCCAATTGTTAAAGCTGATCATCTTATCTCTGTATTGTGGCATCATTCTTGGTGAAGGTAGGATACTGCTCAAGGTCAGGGTCATACCTGCCTGGGCTACATAATCAGAGAGCTCCTCAATGTCTCTTTTCATGTAGTCCAAGGAGGTGCGTCTCAGGTCGTTTACACCAGCGTGGACAATGACTGAGTCATATTTGTACCTGCTGTTGAGAGACCTGAGTGCTTGCGTTATGTGGCGGATTCTAGCGCCCGACAGGCAGCTTACTGTGACCTTCTCCTTACTCAGTCTGGTGAGCGGGACATCAGTGTGTCTGACTATGGAGTCACCAATGACTAGTGTGTCTGGCATTGTGTTTGGCCTTAAGGGCTGTGACTGTTTGACACTCTGACTGTGAGGTCTATGTGTTGCGGGTGTTGTGTTCTGAGGTGGTGGTTGTTTGGGTGTCTGCTTTGGTGGCCTCTGCTGTTTTGGTAGATTTTTGATCAGAGCCTCCGAGTATGTCTTTGTGTGTTTATGTGTATGATTTGAGGTTGTAATGGTACTATGTGAGACTGGGTCTATAGTGTGTGTGGTAACCTTCTCCTCCTGACTGGTCTTGCCAGTCCTATGTTGAGAGAGCTCAGCCTCCAGTTTGGCCGTATAGTTGCATCTCTCGCATGTATTTGTGTTTTGTGGGAGGAGGAAAGGGTTGTCTGTGTACATGAGGCAATTGAAACATTGCCTCAATATTCCCAGGTTCACCAGCTGAGCAGGAGAGGACACTAGCAACTGATCCCTCGACATGCTAGAAGGGTAGATGAAAAACTTTAAAAAAAGATTCCGGGGGACGTGGGTGACCGAGAAATGGGGGGGTTGCCTTTTTGGGGTACTATCTATGACAAGAGTGCCGTATCAAGGTAATAAGTACTGTAGGAGCAAGTGCTAGGTTTAATAGATAGAGAATAGTCTACTTGGAGTCAAGTAGAGTTGATCTTTTTAGTTATAGGATACGCTGATTTGATCAGTAGTATAGTTCGAGGAAGGTAGTTTTAAAGGAAAATTTGAAGAGTGGACTTTAGGTAGCCCGAATAGTTTAAACCTGCTTAACCGGCACTGCCCTAGTGTGCAACAGTGGCAGCTCTGCGCTAAATCGCTCTAAATCGCGCTAACGCGCGTTTAGCGCGTTTTATACCAGGGGGCTGGAAAAAGCTAGAAACTGGCCCAAAACGACCAATAAACTACTAGTTACTGGCTGAAACCTCACAAAACTGGACAAAAGGCAGCTCAATGCTTCCCACTCCCACTGGTAAGCAAGGTAGCTTCCCTTCCCCCAAATAAGGCAAGGAAACAGTACACAGGAACTACAACCAAAGCCCAGGAATCAGCAACTCTGAAACTGGACTAAACTAGTAAAGCAGGAAAGCAAGGTAGCTTCCCTTCCCCCAAATAAGGCAAGGAAACAGTACACAGGAACTACAACCAAAGCCCAGGAATCAGCAACTCTGAAACTGGACTAAACTAGTAAAGCAGGAAAAACAAGAGATATTTTTTCTTTTTTTCTTTTTTTCACAAAACAGGCAGAAACAGGTACAGCAAACACTTATAAATGCTATGAATCAGCTACTACAGCTTACACAGAAGAATTTGCTACAAATACAGTCAAATAGTAACAAACAAGGATTCCAAGTGCAATATTAAGTTAAATGCAGTAAAAACAGCTTCAATGTAACAGAAAGGCAGGCGAAATACAGTTGCTAGGTATTCAGATGTGGAAAGCAACAAAAATATACTTAGTATCAAGAAAAGTCGCTTATTCAGCTCTCTGCAGCCTGGATTACTCTGCTGGCCCACGTGGAGTCTGTGCTGAGTAGGTACAAGCTGAAAGTTTTATACCAGGGGCTGGAAAAAGCTAGAAACTGGCCCAAAACGACCAATAAACTACTAGTTACTGGCTGAAACCTCACAAAACTGGACAAAAGGCAGCTCAATGCTTCCCACTCCCACTGGTAAGCAAGGTAGCTTCCCTTCCCCAAATAAGGCAAGGAAACAGTACACAGGAACTACAACCAAAGCCCAGGAATCAGCAACTCTGAAACTGGACTAAACTAGTAAAGCAGGAAAAACAAGAGATATTTTGTTCTTTTTTTCTTTTTTTCACAAAACAGGCAGAAACAGGTACAGCAAACACTTATAAATGCTATGAATCAGCTACTACAGCTTACACAGAAGAATTTGCTACAAATACAGTCAAATAGTAACAAACAAGGATTCCAAGTGCAATATTAAGTTAAATGCAGTAAAACAGCTTCAATGTAACAGAAAGGCAGGCGAAATACAGTTGCTAGGTATTCAGATGTGGAAAGCAACAAAAATATACTTAGTATCAAGAAAAGTCGCTTATTCAGCTCTCTGCAGCCTGGATTACTCTGCTGGCCCACGTGGAGTCTGTGCTGAGTAGGTACAAGCTGAAAGTTTTATACCAGGGGCTGGAAAAGCTAGAAACTGGCCCAAAACGACCAATAAACTACTAGTTACTGGCTGAAACCTCACAAAACTGGACAAAGGCAGCTCAATGCTTCCCACTCCCACTGGTAAGCAAGGTAGCTTCCTTCCCCAAATAAGGCAAGGAAACAGTACACAGGAACTACAACCAAAGCCCAGGAATCAGCAACTCTGAAACTGGACTAAACTAGTAAAGCAGGAAAGCAAGGTAGCTTCCCTTCCCCAAATAAGGCAAGGAAACAGTACACAGGAACTACAACCAAAGCCCAGGAATCAGCAACTCTGAAACTGGACTAAACTAGTAAAGCAGGAAAAACAAGAGATATTTTTTTCATTTTTCACAAAACAGGCAGAAACAGGTACAGCAAACACTTATAAATGCTATGAATCAGCTACTACAGCTTACACAGAAGAATTTGCTACAAATACAGTCAAATAGTAACAAACAAGGATTCCAAGTGCAATATTAAGTTAAATGCAGTAAAACGAGCTTCAATGTAACAGAAAGGCAGGCAAAATACAGTTGCTAGGTATTCAGATGTGGAAAGCAACAAAAATATACTTAGTATCAAGAAAAGTCGCTTATTCAGCTCTCTGCAGCCTGGATTACTCTGCTGGCCCACGTGGAGTCTGTGCTGAGTAGGTACAAGCTGAAAGTTTTATACCAGGGGGCTGGAAAAAGCTAGAAACTGGCCCAAAACGACCAATAAACTACTAGTTACTGGCTGAAACCTCACAAAACTGGACAAAAGGCAGCTCAATGCTTCCCACTCCCACTGGTAAGCAAGGTAGCTTCCCTTCCCCCAAATAAGGCAAGGAAACAGTACACAGGAACTACAACCAAAGCCCAGGAATCAGCAACTCTGAAACTGGACTAAACTAGCATTAATATTATGAAAGCTCAGATAAGCAACAGGACTGGTATTCCAGAGCAGGAGTTGTTAATTGAAAGGGCACATTGTGTATATGCTCCAAACCTAGCTATGAGAAAACAGCCTAGACCTTTAATAGTAACAATGTAATCCTACCAGCAAAAGGTGTTGACTCTGAAAAAAACTGTGGCAAAAGGGTAAAAAACTAAAAGTGGGAGACAGCAGAGTGTCTGGGGAAAATAATTACTCACTGTACACCAGGCAGAAGAGGAATACATTTATTCCACTATTCAGGGATGAGACTCAAACTACTGTACCCATCTATCTTCAAAACACTCTATCCTGGAGGGACAAAATAATTTTTTGATGCAATACATGCTAAGGAGGAAATACAGAAGCTTGTTCAACAAAAAGTGAGCTGTGAAACAGGAGATTCTGCTTCTTGGTCTTCTGGTAATAAAGACCACAGAGAGACAGAGACTGTGCCAGTGAAATATTTTACAGTGCTTCAACAGAAAATGCTTGAGAGAAGGAAAAAAGCACAAGAATTGACTAGAATAATTCAGAGTATGTTGGAAATGAAGCAGAAACAGGATTTGTAACTGGAGATGAACAGGAATAAAACCAGTAACTTGGAAACTGACAAATGTGGGATCACAAAGCAATAATTATATTTGTGACACATAACAGAACAGGAAAATCTAGATAATAATAATGGACTTTTTTGACTTTTTTAAACTTGTAGGGGACTCTACAACATATGCCCTACTTCATTTTTTTAATGTTCGGAAAAATACTTAGGAGGGAGAAAAGGAGGAGGATAAAGTTAATTGTAAGTAAAACAAATTTTTTCTTAATTGTAATATTTTTATAGTGCATGCTTTTCTTTGCATGCTATAAAGTAAATTTTTCCCAGTTATTTTTAAGTGTAATGGGGATACTAATATAAACAGGTGCTCCTATTTTTTCTTCTTGCTCTCTTCTTCTCTCTTTCTCCTTATTCAGTGTTAAAAATGATAAGGACACCTCAGACTGTTAGAACACAAAAAGCACCAATGGACTTTGCAGAACAGTTTATTGGAGATAAAATTGAGCCTCTGATATACGCTTTTGTCCACCACAATGTATAGACTTCTTCAGAATGAAAGTGATAACAAACAGTCAGCTAGGTGGGATTTGGAGGTGCTCAACAAAGTAGGTGGGCACCCTATCATTGTTTACCAGAAAGACATGTTTCAAAATGATGATTGAAAGAACATTGTCTTTTACTGTAGCCAGTAGGATTAGCAAGTGCGGACATTGTTCGCAATGTAGTTCGTTACTTGAAGGAACGGAATTTTATCTACAGCGTTTTGGTTGTATAAAACCAAAGAAAAAATACAATTGTGACAGCAGAGGTGTTGTTTACATTGCATTGTGCCAATGTTGTTCTTGTTTTTATGTCGGCAAAACTATTCAAGTAAGATACAGAATTTACCAACACAATTATGACATTGGCAAAATGGATGAACATAATGCATTATACAAACATATTAAGAATTATCCTACACATTTTTTCAAGTTCATTGTTGTTGACAGTGTTGAACATGACCCTAGGGATGTACCCACTGATTTGTTTTTAGAATTTTTAGAACATAAATGGCAGCTAAGGTGTAATGCTGGGCGTCCACCTGGTCTTAATGAAGTACTTTCTATTACTTGTTTTCTTAAATTGAAATTTGCGTGTGCTATTAGATGATGATTTTTTCGTGTTTAAACATATTCATGCATTTCTCTGCATGCCTTTTGGTACACATCTTCATTTGTTATTTTATGAACTATTGCTGTATGAGTGTTTTTTATAGGGTATATCACTTTATTTTATTATTGAACATTTTATTATTGAATGATTAAGGGTGTGTGTTTTTTCAGGTGTATTTAAGCTGACTGTTTGTTTGTTGTTTAAAAGATTTGTTAGTTAAACCAAAGGTTGAAAATAAATTTACAATATAATCAGAGTGTTGTACTTATTCAAGGGTGGGTTAGTCAGAGATATGTTTACAAAGCTATGCGCCAAATACTGTTTTCTTTCCTATGGACTGCAAAGCATTGCTTCAGATCTTTTATTCTTCCACATTCCATGAAAAATGTAAAACCACAGAGACTTTATGCATACTGTGTTGGAGCACATAAATCCATCAATAAGTCCATCTAGGCCAATGGCCTTGGTCCCTATTATATTATTATCATTTTTTAAAACAAGTTCTTATATTATATAATTTGGTCATAATTTTGGATCAGTCCAGTGTCACTTACCATTGAGCTCTTTTGTTTTCGGTTTGTTGACTAGTTTATGATTAGTGGCAGTATATTTGGATATATTTTTTATTAATCAACCAGGATTCTTCCTAGTGTTCCGCCTTTGAATATATTGGACGCAGGTGGTTTTTAGGATACCTTTTCCTGTTATGGTCCATTTATATTTGTATACACATCAACGTGGTTGTTAGTGAGCCATTATTGTTGGTGCAATGGATTTTTCCAGTTTTATTCGTGGGTTGGTCTCTGATAGAGAGGACCTTGAGGTCTTTGGACTAGGGCCATCCACTGGGAACACTAGGGGGTCCGATTTGGTTGATCCTGAATCCAACTGTGGATCACTTTTTGGAAATTTGAATAAACACCTTAGATCTTTAAGATCTAACATTTGGCACAGCAAACTATTTAAGGCTTACCAAACTGCTGGAATTACCCCAAGGGGTTTACGTGTCCGTACCGTTCCCCATGTTAACAATGCAGATGAGGAACTCAATTCCAGTTGGAATAAAATACAGCAGGAAGCAACAATGGCTTTTGTTGTGGAACTACTTAAGTTCCACAACAGGGCCATTGATAAGGAATTAGAAGATATCAACATTCTAGTCAACAAATTGGTAACTTATGAGAAAGAACCATTCTTTAAGGGTTCATTAAACAAAGTGGCTTCTGATCTACGGAAGTTTGACACTGAACTTAAATCCAGAAAAAACAAAAAATTTGCTAGGGACCAGGAAGATTATAGGAGGGGGAATCCTTTTATGTCCAATACCAAACATGTCAGGTTTTCACCCATTCCTTTTAAATCTAATAATAAAAGAAAACGACCAAAATCTATATTAAAAAGGCAGGAGAGTGAGACAATATCCTCTTTGGAGGACACCTCATCTGGCACAGAAAATGAAGCCACATCAGTCTCAGAGTCACCGACCCCAAAAAGAACACCAAGGTCCACCCCTTTAGGCCTAAAACCAGGCGGGGAGGACGGAAACACCGTAGAAATAGAGAATATTCAGGGTCTTCTGAATTTTGCTCTGGCGAAATAATAAATCCATGTCACAATGTTCTTAATTTATCATGTTTTGAACCATCTCCCATTCAGTTACGAATATTGAATAAAGGTCTTTCTTTTATTCCAGGTTTTACTGTGTCAGAGGAATCTTTTGCATCGGATGTTGTGAATTTTTGTCGTCTGTTAAATTTGAAGTTATTTTTTGGTGATAGTGATGTCAATTATGATCATGATAGATTTATATATCATAGATCGAACTTCTGTCCACCCATGCATCAGATGGTGTTGCAATTTCAGAACAGTGTACTTAAGGATTTGCATTTTTTGAGTTCGGATATTTCATTACAACATAATAATCTTTCTTTGGATGAAAGACAAGCTATTTTTGAACTTCAAAACAATAGAGAAATTGTGATAATTTCAGCTGACAAAGGTGGGGCTGTGGTGGTACTAAACTGGATTGATTATGACAGGGAAGCATTACGACAGTTAAATGATGTTAGATATTACTCACATATGGTGATTGACCCAACTCAGATGTTTAAGAAACAAATTGAGACGTTTCTAAGACAGGCTAAGGATGAGGCTATTATTTCTGATGATATCATGAATCAACTTTTGGTTCATGATCCCATTAACCAATACATATATTTTCTGCCTAAAGTTCATAAGGATCTTTCACATCCACCTGGCAGACCTATTGTATCGGGTAAGGGTTATATTACGGAACCCCTCTCCTTATTTTTGACCAAATATTTGAAGCCTTTGCTCACCAACATCCGATCACGGCTACAAGATACAACGAATTTTTTGCAGATTATTTCCAACACACAACTTGATCCAGATTGGTTTCTATGTTCCCTAGACGTAAGTGCCTTGTATACCAACATTTCACACAAGGATGGGCTGCTTGCCTTGGCTTATTGGCTTGAAGTCTTTAATTTATATGGTTCTGACTTCAATAAATTTTTGGTGGATTTGGCACATTATGTCCTCACCAGCAATGTCTTTTATTACAAAGAACAATGCTTTTGGCAAACCAAAGGGACAGCGATGGGGGCATCTTTTGCCCCCATATATGCTGATCTCTTTATGGCATTTGTTGAGAAACACCTAATTTATGATGATAAGAGGAACATATTTCTGGAAGGGATTGATATATGGAGACGGTATCTTGATGATGTGTGGTTGGTGTGGAGAGGGGATGAAGGCTCATTATTAGACTTTGTGACTTATCTCAATAATAATGAATGGGGCCTACATTTCACTGGGGCCTACATTTCACTATCAGCTATGATAAGGAAACCATTACATTTCTGGACGTCCTAATTCAGAGGGCACCTGATCATACATTATCAACTGAGATATACAGGAAGTTTCCAGAATACAATACAATCTTACATGCTTCTAGTTATCATCCACCCCACATTGCACGTAATATACCTAAGTCACAATTCATACGTGCGAAACGCATCTGTTCTGAGGACAGCACCTATCTGAAACACAAATCAGATATTACCAATAGATTTAGATCACGTGGTTACAGAAGTGGTAATATTGCTATGGCCAGCAACAAGGTTAGCTCTTTGAACAGAAGTGACCTATTAACATATAAGACACGTACCAACTCAACTGGTCAACCCCTTAGATTTACTACTACGTTTGCACGTAATTCAAATCGTCTTATCCAAAGTGTAAGGCGACATTGGAATATTTTACAATGTGACATGGAGATAAACAGTATCATTCCTGAAAGTTGTCTTTTTTCCTATAGAAAAGGGAAGAATTTAAATTCCTTTTTTAATCATTATAAACATAGAGACAACAAATCATCTGAATTGATACAAACAACATTGACAGGGGAGCCTTTAGAGGGGTGTTTTCCTTGTGGACATTGCAACAACTGCAAATACATACAAAAGTCCAAACAATTTTCCACTCGCAATTGTCCAAAAGTTTTTGATTTACAATTCTTTTCCAACTGTTCTAGTGATTGGATAATTTATTTAGCTTCGTGTAGCTGCGGTGCTTTTTATGTTGGACAAACATCCAGACCCCTCAGGATTAGAATTTCTGAACTCCAAAGTAACATTAAACAAAAAAAGATATACAATGCCTTGTACAAACACACTATAGCACATCCAACAAGTAAATTTAATTTTATCATTATTGATATGATTTTTGGTAACAGGGCCAATAAATCTCAGTGGCACTCTATTCTTAATGCAAAGGAAAGGAAATGGATAATCAGATTAGGTGCCTTGTTCCCACCAGGACTTAATGAACATTTGTGATTATCAACCAATGGGATTGTCGCTATTAGTATATATTCAGCTATTGTCTTTTGTATTCACTTTTTGTACACTGAAGAAGGCTGTGCTTTGCCAGCCGAAACCGGTTTGTGATATGCTGTGATTTTTATTCAATACAATTTTCTGTCACCGTTTTGCTGGCTCTGTATCTTTTTGTTCTTGTTTCAGAGCAGACCTTGTTTCAGAGCAGACCCAAGGTGCATCAGTCAGTATCTCATATGGCCTTACTTACAGACAGAAATACGTCTGTGCAAGCAACTGTCACATATGATTATATGACTAAAACATCAAATTAAGAGGGGTAAGAGATACCATTTTAGCTATTTCATTGGAATGTGGCAGTTCCTTCAGATATACTTGAGAAATCGAGTATTAACAAACAATAGAATTGTTCAGTGTTGAAGAGAGTAGCTATAAATGCAGTTTGTTTGCTCTAGTGGCCACACTTCATCAGTTTAAATAGTAGTGTAAATGTTCTATTAGTACAGTCATTGTATTAGTATTATGATTGATGAATGACTTGAAATTGAAATGAGAAAATGGGAAAACTCAGAAACTAACAAATAAAAAAAAACTTAATTTTTTGCAGGCCGTCAAATCCCGTCTACCCCACATGTTGGGGGCTGCATCCCCCAACACACCTTTACTTAAACATTCTAACTCCAGATTCACAAATTCTCAGGGTATAGGGTACATCGATTTCTTGGGTTATTACACATATGAACATCCAGTCACTGTCTTAATAAAGTCAGCCAGAAACCTGTTGATGTCCATACTGTGAAGTATATGCAAAAAAAATCATAACAACACAACAGTTTTGTTGTACAACTTATTCCATGCTTGCAGAGTAGTACCACAGTTTGCTATGAGTTATAGTTACACAAAAGACAAAAGTGATACTTTGCTGATTCAGGATCTCCCCCATAATGTGCTGCAATAAAGCCCTAACTATAACACAGATGACCCGAGTTAACTTAGTGGCCCAGGATGCTGGATAAGGTGAACAGGGAGGGCAGGAAAGAGAACCCAAAACAGGCTTGTCCTTCGTGGGAGAGGGAGGCAGGCAGCACAAAGCAGCTCATAATAGCAACCCAGCAGCTGGTCACAGTATGAGACCTATTGTTTGTCTTTTCCAACCCCTCGGTCATGAGGCACAAAAACCTGTAGTTGGTCATAAGGATAGCTCCACTTGGATATACAAGACTCAGCAGAGCCATGGTATGTGAAGTCCCTGGAGAATCAAAGAGACCCATAGGACAACGAGAGGGACTGAAGTAAGCAATGGCTATCTGTTCAAATAGGATAGCTTACCCAAGGCAGTAGAGCATGTGTGTGTGTGTGTGTGTGTGTGTGTGTGTGTGTGTGTGTGTGTGTGTGTGTGTGTGTGTGTGTGTGTGTGTATAAACCTGTGGTAGAAAAAAGTTTACTGATTCAGACTAAAAATGTACAAATATAATTTAGTCAATTAGTTTGAATTTGTAAGTTGGTGGCAAATGTTCTGCTTTTCTCTCTCTCGTTTTTGATAGATTCTGTGTATTGTGGATCCTTGCTTATAAAATGACTACAATGTCCTGTACCTGTGTATAAAATGGACACAAATAGGTAAACAAAAATAAGCAAAAACCTTGTGAACCAAAATATTTGATTACATATTTAGGGGTTTTGTACCAAATATTGACAGAGATTCCTTCAAAACTAATAACAATTCAAAATACTTGTCATTAAATGAAATAAAATCACAATGCATTAATAATGCCATAATCACAAATCTAAAAATTATTTCAAATGATCTATACACATGAATTAAATGTATGTTGCTGTGTCTTTCGGCTTTTCCCGGTTAGGGGTCACCACAGCGGAAAACCGGTCCGCTAATGATTGGCAGTAGATTTTTACGTGCCGAGTTGCCGGCCCTGACGCACAACCTTCAATGAAGGTACGCCCATTCACGCATGTTTCCACCCAGAAGAAAAATTGCCATAAGTAGGCATGGTCAATATTCTTACACTATAAATATTTAAATTAATTTGTTTAATAAAACTTGGATTTTGTACTTAACTTAACATATGGAAGGAACAGAGACGAGCATGCCAGGGGCTCAAGGAGAAGTAGAACTGGATTTGCGGTTATGAGGTGCTCTATTGGAAGTACCAAACCCACTATTACAAACAGAACTTTTGAGACTTCAACATGACGAAACTGTTAAAATCAATGATGATTTACAGGTACGTGCTTTGAAAAGAGACTTGGAGAATGACTTCTTTAAATTTAAACACTTGCAGTGTCAGAGATACCATTTGGAAGCTTGTTTAAAGCTTAACGTAATACCGAGAGGTCTAAGAATATTGACCATGCCTACTTATGACAGTTTTTACCCTGACCTCTTAGCTAAGTGGCAACAAATTAATTTAAATGCAAGCAAAGCTTACATGCAGTTGATAATAGATTTTTTCATGCCGACAGAAACTACACTTTCTACAAATATAATGCAACACCAACACGAACTTTCAGTTGTTTATGGACATGATTTAACTGAACTGTTTGTAAATGAGGTCATAGACAAAGTCTCAAGATATGAAGTTAAGTTACTGGACCAGAAAAAGAAGAAATTATCAAGAGACCTATTTGACTTTGAACACCAACAGGTCTTTGCTTGGCCGAAACCTTCTCATAATTACAGCAACAACAGTAATGGTGCATTTAATGCATGCACTAATCATCATCGTAAACATTCAGTGCAGAACCAAGAACATTTAAGGGATGTTTTACACCCTGGTACCATTAGACACAAAGAGAGACCCTTGCAACAAAGAGACATACCCCCTCCCCATGATGTATTAACTGAATTGGGAGAGATGAATAATTTGAATAATGAAAATGCTCTGCTATTGGATCAGCAAGTAGACAAGGAAATGCGTTCACCGGCGAACACAAAATCTGTCTACTCTACACCTTTGGAAGCTCCAATTTGTGAAGCTTCTAATTCACTGATACTTGAGGGATCCTCGACAGACTGCTTGGTACGATGCAAAATTTATAATGAAGCAAAGGAGAATAATTCCATGCAGGGTTTTCCCATTTTACCCCTTCCGATCCGTTTGGAACGGAAGGGTTTGGTAGAAAAAGAGAGCTACAGGGGGCAGAAGCGAAAAGAAGCGCCGAACCAAATACAACATACACAAACTCTGAAGAAGATGTGGGGCAAGGAGATTTAATATGGAATATCTCCCACTACCAGCTGTCTGTTCATGAGATATCCTTATTAAATAAAGGTTTAACCTTTATACCTACGTCTTTTATTGACGTTAGTGAAGCGGTAATTGCTATTCGCATGTTTACTAGGAATTTGACTTTAAAAACTATGTTCAATGATGCAGTGAAGGTTGAGACTGCTGAAAGGAACACTTTTAAAAAGAAAAGTTTATATGTTCCGCCTATGCCTTATAACATTGAGACCTTTTTAAAAGCATGTGAAAACAATATTTACAATGATAATAGCATTTTTCAATATAATTATCATGTGCATAATCTTACTAAATATGAAAAAATAGCACTCTCTAAGCTTAGGGACAATCATGAAATTGTTATTAGACCCTCAGACAAAGGGGGTCCTATTGTTGTCATGGATGCTCAGTATTACTTTACTACCATGGTAAATATGTTACAACAAGATAGATTTATCAGGAAATTTCAGTAGATGTGGTACATGATATGCAACATAGAATTTTTTGTACGCTGGAAGAAAGCTTACATATGTGTCTAATAACTAAGGAGTTTTTCAATTATTGCATTGTTGAATTTCCACTAATACCTAGGCTACAGGGATTACCAAAAATCCATAAAGATGCTCTACATCCACCCTTCAGGCCCATAGTTGTTGGGTCTAACTGGTTAACTGAACCAATATCGGTTTACTTAGATGTAGAGTTAAAGAAAGTTTTATCTAACTATGATTATGTACTAAGAGACTGAACAATTTCTGACTAGTCTTTATGATACCACAATCGGGATAGATAATTTTAGTAATATTATATTGGTTACCCTTGATGTGGTTGCTTTATTTACGTCCATCCCAAATAATAAAGGGTTGGATATGGTAAAAACTTTAATGATCGAACAAAAACTAGTTGATAAAAATAAAGCAGATTTATTATGCATGTTGCTAGAAATAGTTCTTGATAATAATATTTTTCTATTTCAAAACATTTTTTATAAACAAACAACAGGCGTAGCAATGGGTACTAGCTGTGCCAATACTTATGCTAACTTGGTAATGGTAGCCTGGGAATTAGAACATCTGCTACCAAATCCACACATTATATATTATAAAAGGTTTGTGGATGACCTTTTTATTCTTTGGCAAGGTGATGAAGTGTCTCTATTATGATTTCATGAGAGAATTAATAAAAGCAGTGATTTTTTACAATTCAGTATGAAATACTCCCGGGAAAATATAGATTATTTGGATGTCACTGTCCATGTTAAGCAAGGGATCTGTAGTACTACGGTATACAGGAAACCCTGCTATAAACCATCTTACTTACACAGGGACAGCATGCATAATCCCAGAACCTTTCACAATATTGTGAAAGGGCAAGCAATGCGTACATCGAGATTATGCTGTAATCAAGATATATATGATAAAGAACTAACTAAATTGAAGATGAATTTCGTTGGAAGAGGCTATGATGAACTTGAAATGAATAAGATTTATAAGCAAGTGAACTTGCAAAGAGGAGGACAAGCAAAACCTTATTTTTCACACAAACCAAGAGATTCTCAGAACATAAGTTCTAAAATGGCACCCACCAAATTACCTGTTATTTTTCCTTATGCTATGAATGTGGATAAAATAGAAGAGATCATAGCCCAAGATTTGGCATATTTTGTTAATAGATGATCTAACTGCAAGTTTAGTGGGTAGGCAACCGACCTATGTATATAAGAATAAAAAATGTCTAAAACATCAGTTATGTTACCCTACCACCCTGACAGAGAGTAAAGATGTTGTGTGGTCAGGTACAAGAAAATGTGGTAAATGTGCACAATGTCAGCACATTGATGAATCGCGATTTTTTAGACACCCTGATACTGGCTATTAATGAGAGCTAAGAAATTCCAGTACTTGTACATCAAAAAATCTAGTGTATATAGCAACCTGCATGGAATGTTATTCCTTCTATGTAGGGAAGACTAATCGCTCCCTTCGTGAACGAATTAGGGATCATATATATTGTACATCTAAGGGATTTATTTACAGTGCCCTAGCTAAACATACCTTACATTTAGGAGAGAAACATCAGTTTCGGTTTCAAGTATTGCAGTTACAAGAAATAAACATAAGAATGGGTGATTTAGTCAATAATACAGAAACTTTAGAGAGTAAATGGATTTTAAGGCTAGGTGCACACAGGGGGCGTGGTCTTAACGATACAGTTCCTTTAAAACCCATACTAAAAAGTAGAAGGGCTAAATGAATTATTTTGTAGGTTTACATATTTATATATACACTGTTTTTAAGGTATTTTATTATTCAATATATTATATTATAATATGTCCTCATTGTTATGTTGTGTTACCTATATATATATATATATATATATATATATATATATATATATATATATATCTTTACTGAACGTATTTACTGAGCATTCTGTGTATAGGGTTTAATATAGTTGTTGAACTTCACTTCCAAATGAATTGAATGAACAAATATTTTGTTTAATTGATTGATTGATTGCTTTAGCTTAGCTATAGGCTACTTTTTAATTGTTTTAACTGTTATAGTTATTTAAATAAGGAATAATGCACTTTTGAATATACGTCTGATGAAGCGGATTTATATTGCTGTGAAAGCACTTACGTTTCCTTTGGTCTAATAAAACTTGGATTTTTTACTTACCTTTTTATCCTGTTGCCTTCCTGGATACTTGCTTTGGTTTGGATGTGTTTGTATTCATACTTGGATTTATTTGTGCCAAAGCTCTAGTGGTAGTTTTTTGGGATTTCGAATGAATAAAAATCAAACATATATATATATATATATATATATATATATATATACATATATATATATATATATATATATATATATATATATATATATATATATATATATATGTTCAGTAACTGAGTGTGTATAACTAGTAGTGGTATTAATAAATATATATATATATATATATATATATATATATATATATATATATATATATATTACATGATCTGCATGGATGTATAGCTAAACTATTAGAGTTATCCATACTATTTTTTTATCTGGATTTACGGAGCATGGCAGAGGGAGGTGATTTGGAATTGGACTATAATCTGAATGAATTAACTACATCTGCTTTTTCCTCTCCCTTTGGTTGTGTGTTGCAGGTGGAAGGTAATCCACTTTTGACTACTACTGGTGTAGATACTACAATAGTGACTGAGTCTTCGACTATTGATTTAAACAGTTTTATGGCTGCTTTTAAGGATCTTGAAAACAATCTCTATAAATATAAAGGAATACAGTGGAGGAGGCTTCACTTGGAAGCATACTTACACCATAAATTTACAAAAACATGCAACTGGAGCGTTTCTCCCCAGGCCTCCGCTGAATATTGGCTTTGTTCTAAGTCAGGCTTTTCCCAGTTAACAAATGTTAAATAAATAAATAAACTAATAAAGTGGTTCCTAGAGGCTTGAGGGTACTCAGGATGCCCACTTATGGTAATACGTATCCCTCATTATTGAAGCAATGGCAATCGCTTAACTTAGAACTAAGCTTCAGTTATATCAGACTGCTGATTGAGTTTTTCCAGCCCATGGAGTCTTCCATCCTGAAAGAGGTTATTAATGGTAAGGATAAAATGAACATGTTTTTAACTTCTACACTGTGTAAACAAAAAATTGATGATTTGTTTTTGAATGTGGCATTACATGAAAAGCAATTTGCAAGACATTAAAAAAGGAAATTGTTCAGGGATATGGTGGACTTTTGGGAGGGTCAGGTTTTTTCCTGACCTAGAAATGATTTTCATTTGTTATCCAAACATGTTGCTGTTAACAGCAATGTTAATGAGGATACTGTAATGACTGTTTCTTCTAGGACTGAGGCTGTTAACACTATTTCACCAAATAGACAAACTGCTACATCTAATGATTTAGCAACGGCCGTGTTGACCACCAAGACTGCTATAGATGCCATGGCTAATAGGGTTGTTGCTGATGATTTTCCTTCTACTTCCACTGCAACTGTGCTGGGTAATGAACATAGCACTAATACACTCAACACGTTATGTTCTCTGCCTTTTTTACATCTACAGCTACCAGAACCCGTGAAAGAGAACAAACAAGAAAAAGGGAACGTTCATCCAGCAGGAATCGGCAGGGTCGGAAGAGACCACATATAATGGGGCAGTTGGAGCTGGCACCATTGCAAGATTTGCTATGGAACAAGATCCTTCGAGCCTAGTGGTGAACATTTCATCTTTAGTTTTGACCAATGATCAGTTTCATGTTCTTAAAAAGGGCCTTTCACTTGTTCATGTTAAAAGTTCTATTTTATGTAATGCTCTTAATGATTTGAGACTTTTTGTCACAAACATTTCACTTAGGGTACTGTATGGCAACAATGTACAACAACAATTATGCTTTAGAAAACCTAATCAATTTGTTCCAACTACTCCACCACTTGTTGAAACTTTTTTGAATACTTGTGAACCAGACATTCGGCCTGTCTTAGGGTGTAAGCACTGAAAGTTTTTTCACAATCTTACTAATCTTGAGTTTAAAGCCCTTCATAAATTGACATCTTTAGATCATATACAGGTACATACAACAGATAAAGGAGGGGCTAAAGTACTTATGGATACTGTTAAATGCCTTAAAGGCATGAATAACTTATTGGGTGATGTTTCTACATATCAGGAATGTAGGAAGTTTAATATCAATGAATTAATTAATAACGTGTGATCCAGCTTACATGACTTCCTTATGGATGGTATTATTGGGAAGGATTTGTATGATTATTTTTGGTAGAGTGTCCAACCATCCATATCCTGTAAGGCCTCCCTAAAATACATAAATCTTTGATTGATCCACCAATGAGGCCAATTGTGTGTGGTGATGGATGGGTTACGGAAAATGCTTTGTCCAGTACTAGAGAATATTAATAGTATATTGAGGGATACTAAGCATTTTCTATCTATGCTATTTGACTGGTCCATTAATTATAAAGAGAATAATTATATACTTGTCAATATGGATGTTCCATCCTTATTTACAGTAATTCTGAACAATCTTGGAATAGATTTCACTAGGGTTTTTCTCTCTAAACCTTCCTAATACGACACTGACCAGATCTATTTGATCTATTATTTGTTGGATATTATATTAAATAATAATGTGTTTGTCTTTGATGAGAAATTTTATCTTCAGAAAGTTTATGTTGCAATGGGTACCATGTGTGCAAACAGTTATGTGAAAACGGTACTAACACATTGGGAATCTTTGTACATTTTTGATAGAAGCAATTTCTTTTTGAAGTTTATATCATTCTGTTCATGTTTTGTGGATGACATCTTTGTGTGGTCAGGACTGATCAATATTTTACATGAATTTATTGATTACCTTCATTAAACTACCACCTTTTTACGATTTGCGTTTAATTATTCACCTGGCAGTGTTGATTTCCTTGATGTATGTGCTAGTGGTATTTTGATGGGTCTCAGCACTAAGTTATATAAAAAACCCCTGCAAGAAGGTTAGTCTCTTTCATCGTAACAGTATGCACCCTCGACATGTACGTCGTAATGTTTTAAAGGGACAGTTTTATAGACTTGCCAGACTTAATCCTGATGAGAGAGTATGTTTCACTCATTTGATGACCTAGGAAGTGAGTTTCTGCTCAGGAATTACTCTAAAAATAAAATTGCTTTGGCTCAAGATGAGGTTTTGCATCTCAGGAATGACTCTGTGAGGCCATATCTTTCAGGTTGTGCTAACACCACAGCACTGATATCGGACAGACAGAATAAATTTAGAATGAGTATCACATACTCTAATGATGTTCAACTTGTATGTGATATTGTTAAGAACAATTGGAACATTCTAACCTCAGATGACAGGTATAGGGGTCTTTTGGGTGATGTTCCCCATTACTGTTTTAAAAATCATTCCTTGCAGAAAATGCTTTCTTATAAGACTTCTTGCAAGAGCATGAGTAGCTCTGATAGGTTAGGTACACATCCATGCAGATCATGTAATATGTGTAAATTTATTAATACCACTACTACTTATACACACTCAGTTACTAAACATATATATAAGTTTGATTTTTATGCTGATTGTAGACGTTATAATCTGGTATACTTAGCAACCTCTGAAGTGTGTGGTTGTTACTATGTTGAGGAAACTAATCGTTCACTGAAGGACTGCATACGTGAGCATGTATATGATATTAAGAAGCGAGAGACTAAAAATGCCATGTCTAAACATATCTTAACTACTATTAATGATCATTCTTTTAAGTTTATGGTTTTATAATTGTTTAAATGTAGTAACAGGGGTGGTGATATTAAAACAAAGACTGAATGTTTAGACGTTAAACTGATATTGGACCTTCTAGCTGATGGGGCAATGGTCTTAATGATTCTGTCCCTTTAAAACCTTTTCTTAGATCATGTGCTTTAAGCTGATAAATGTGAAACTTTGTATTTTAAATGGTGATTGAATTATCCGTATTTAGATCTGAAGAAGCACCTAGTTGTAGGTGTGAAAGCAAAAAAAATAAAAAAAACTTTGTGTTTTATACTCTGCCTTCTTGACTGGTTGTTCTGAGATATTATTCAGCTTCTGTTTCATGTTCGACTAGTCTTGTCTGACAACTGGTTATTTTCTTTCTTTTTGCTACATTTTTTAATTAACATACATAGTAGAATTTTTATAAAAACGTATTATTCACATTCCTAGTTCTGATGATATACTGATGTTCATAACTTTGTGCTCTTAATTTCCTAGTGGTTTTCTGGCATAAAAATTATTGCATGATATACATGCAGCAATATAAACCACTCTAGCACTGTTTCTGTTAAAAAAAGATGTTAATAGAAATATGTATGTCTGGAGGTTGTAGCTTAATAATGGACCCTTTCTTAATAAGCCTACACTGAGCATATTCCCTACATGTATGTATTCCTTCTAACTTGTTTGAGAAAAAGATGACAGATTTTTTGATATAATGATTCATCCATCTCAATCAACTCTACAAATTGGTGACTCACTTCTTTACAGAATTGGGTCCCCTGCCTACTACTTGTATTAATATTTTGTGACACCCCCTAAACTTTCCAGTACTTTGTGATGCTTTTCTCAATATCCTAAACTGTCGCAACCATGTATCATTGCCATTGCATTGTTAGAATTTGACTGTAATTGTTCGTGTGCACATTACAAAAGTTGTTCTGGGAGAAAACTGGAGCATAGCAATCTTTTCTATTAGTACTAACTTCTGTTATAATATCAACCAAATACTCCTTATAGCCTCTTCTGTGAACAGTGTTTTGATATTAACAAACCCATCAAAAAACGAACCATCACTACTAATAAACATTGATTCTTAATTTTACCTTTAATAACATTCTTATTTCTATAATAAGTATGGTAACTGTCAAAATGTAAATAATTGTTAGTAAAAGCAGGTTTACAGAAAGTATTTCACGTCAATTTCTTCTCAGATTTGTAAAGCAAAACAGACGTGTACATGCTAAAAACTCTGTACTATGATTCAAAATTTCAACAAATTCAAAAAAGAACACAAAGAGATTAACCTCCCCCTGATGGTTGGTTTTAAATTCTAAAAATGACTCTTCACTCAATTTCTTTAAGCTATGCTGACTTACATTAAAATGCACCAGAATTAAATTTAAATCCAGATTCAGTTGATTTCCATCATTATGTTGCACAGTATATGATCACATATTTCCCATGCAGACCTTGCCATTATTTCTTACTGTTAGAGTGTATTTAACAGTGAATAAAAGGTTGAAAGTAATTCTGTTACAAATATCCAACATAAATAAGGTATAACATAAAGCTAGCTTAAATGTAGAAATAGAGTTTAGTAAAGTGATTGGCATCCATACTAAAATGCCTGTGGCCTGGAAAATAAGGAATTTGCTTAATGGACATGTTTTCCTACAGAATCAGTATGCATTTCACACTGTCAGCAAGAAAGCTGACCTCTTACAGACTTGGCAAGAATGTGAAAAACAGGATGAAAGTTAACCTGCATCTGTAAAGAGTGGGCAACAGGAAAACACTCTGTGCATGTTTCTATCATATGACACTGTTAAGCAAGGAAGTTTGAATGATCAAGTCAGCATTTGTATGTGTTTTACTACAAGGTGTTTCCTTAAAAAACAATACCAGTACAAGATGAAAACATATTTTTCTGCAAACACCAGCAAACAGATGTTCTCATACAAAGTCCAAAGTAGAATACCAAGAGAAAAACAGGATTTGAACTGTGTGACTAGAACAGTATAAAGAGACTATAGCAGATAACATTGTTAAAGATATTTTTTATATTGTATCTCTCATATCTTCCATGCTGTTTGAGAAGTAAAGTAGGACAGTAACTAAAGCTGCAACAGTAGTTTGTGTGATTTGTTATAAAAAGTTATTTATTGGTTACTGCTCAGTGTTTGGTGCTGTATCAATGTATATTTTGCAAGTTTCTGTGAGCAACAGACTGTGATAACTAGACTTTGATTTCAGCAGAATCCAGCCAGCAAGACCTAGTGTCTTAAAAAGACTTCAGATCCATCACAGTAAGCAGCACCTTTATTAGCACCTGATAGTTAATTTTTCACTTACACGTTTCCTTAAAAGTACACATATATTTCTCTGTGGACCGTCAAAAGCAATGATCCATGGATCTTAGTTCCCATGGTACACAGCGCTAAAACCCAAACTGCATCCCAGACATCGCATGTTCAACAGGCAGCAGAAGTGATGGAGGGACTGGAAAGGGAGGAGTGGGAGTGAACAGCCAGTGCCAGATCACCAATCCTAGGGGGGAGAGAGGCAGATTAGCTTACTGGTGACACCTGCAGGAATGCAGATGTATTGCCACAGCATGAAAAGTCTGGTTTGCCCATTTGGTTATGAAGTTGCCTGTGTGCAGAAGTGCTCATGCACATTCCAAGGCAGTTACAGCAGAGCTTGCCGACTGCTGGGGGGGTAGCACCACACACAAAATCTGCTGACTGGCTCAGTTTCTTGTACCTGATTCTCATGTCTGTTTTTGGAATGAATGGACCAGAGACCTCTTGCTCCAAAAGAAGAATCAATGGGTCAGTTGGATGCAACAGATGGAGTCTTTGGGACAGTCCTGTGACCAAAAAAAGCACTGATCTATAATAAACCCTAGCATAAACAGAAATATGTAACATTGAACAACTTGAATGAAATAATGGTGATAATAACCACACTACTTGCATAGAACATCTTCCACTATCTCCTCAATTCTGGAAGACCATGAGTGAAATCTGCCCTAACCTTGTCTTCAATCAAAATGTGCCATTTGCAGCACCCACATCTTCTACAATAACCTGTGCTCTCCAGCTCCTGTTCTCTACTTTTCCAATATAAAAACCCTGCCTTTACCGTATCCCAAATTACCCAGTCAGTCAACCAGCAGTTATCTGAGATATATAGAACTTCTGCAATGCACATTTCACTAATGCAGGAACACTCTATGATTTTCAACTTAAGATAAGGGGATATATAAATTGGGTCCTACATATAAAAAAAATAATATAGCTGAGTAGCATTCTCTCATCATGGATTTAGAAAAAGCACCACAGGTATGATCTACCACACATACCTGAGGATGTCCACAGGGTTTGATGGGCATCTTCCAATGGGTTCCTATTACATTATCGAACTTTCAGAAGGTCAAACACCAGATGTTTGAACTTGGAAGATCGAAATGTGATAACATCGAAACATCAGAACAGTGAATTTTTTTCCCAGGGAAAAAATTTGCTGTTGCAAAAAACACACACACACAACACAAGCACACCAAAAACCTTATAAACCTACACTAAACCTTACATACATAACTATCTATGCACTAACCTTAACCCAAACCCTAACCCTAAGGTCCATCACTATCGCACACTTACCTTACCCGCACCCTAACCCTAAAGTGCATCACTATAGCACACTTACCTTACCCGCACCCTAACCCTAATGTCCGTCACTATCACACACTTAGCTTACCGCACCCTAACCCTAAATTCCGTCACTATCACACACTTACCTTACCCGCACCCTAACCCTAAAGTCCATCACTATTGCACACCTTACCTGCACCCTAATCCTAAAGTCCGTCACTATCGCACACTTACCTTACCCGCACCCTAACCCTAAAGTCCGTCACTATCGCACACTTACCTTACCCACACCCTAACCTCAATGTCCGTCACAATCACACACTTACCTTAACCTGGTCTGTAACTTTTGCACCACAGTGGAGAAAATGTCAAAGCTGCAGAAACGTCCAACCTAATTCTTTCCCTGGGAAAGAATTCGGACTTCCGCGGCTTCGACATTTTCAACTTTCGAACTTCCAAGTTCGAACTTCTGGTGTTTGACCTTCTGGAAGTCCGATTAGGTAATAGGAACCCTTTCCAATACCTCTGTATCTTAAGGCATAAAACATGAAGGTGAATTAAGCTAGCCTCTACTTCGCCAATCCAGTATGATTGCAGAAGTCTCCCAAACAGTCCATCCTTTGGCTACAGTCCAAAACAAAATTGCAAAATCCTTACCATAAAATAATTCCACCTCAGTGTGAACTTTATTATGTAAAGTAGCACTTGTATTATGCCTTCCCAAAGTTCCAGTGGACACACCATCTGCAATCTCTATTCCCACACATATATAATTCACAATCTATTGCACATGTACTCTTTGCCTATCAAGTGGTCACAATATCTGGACAGAAATGCACCAATAATCCAAGCCAGGACAGATTCTTTAATCATCCAGAAAGCTGTCAGTCTTCCACCAGATCTAACTTCATATTTTATGGATCTCACCCCATATTCTGGCATAGCCACCTGAAAGAAATTGCAAACAAGAAAGCCAAAACATACAAGCAAAGCAAGGAACCAGACCTGTAATATCTGTAGAGACCTTAAAGGCTGAAGACAAGTCTCTTGTCTGCTGAAACCACAATGTCACCATTCTCATCACTCTAAATGAAGGGCTATAATGGAATGCAACACCTCAGTACCACGTTCTGGTAAATAATATCCACTATGACTAGCAGGTGGTTCCCAGTCTCTGATATCAGAGTCAGAAGCACCATCATTGCATCCATTGCCTCCTACCAGCTGGTGTCTTCCATATACTGATCCTTGGAAGTGGTCTAGACTCCTAAGTACAAAATGTCATAATACAGTCAAATGAATGTTGCTATATCTTTTAATATTCGGAAAGGGAAATTTATGCAAAGGATCTATATCTTAGACTCACTGTGACTGTACTCAGTGGATCATACATTACTTTGCAACCATTGCTTTAGTTAAGGAAAAAAATAGCAATACTATCCTATGTAAACAAAACAGAATCTGCGTAAAGTTGAATTTTATACTTCTCCAATCCCACCTTTCTTTCTTGAATGTCTTTGGTTACCAGATATAGACTGTATGCACCTGAACAAATTCATGGACAGTGAGCTTCCCTTTCTGACCCCATACTGATTGGGCAGCTGGTATGATCCCCCAACCAGGAAAACATATAAAAGGCTTTCTGAATTACATAAATGCTCCCTAACATATCCCAAAACAACTGTGAAAAGACAGTTGAGCACAATGCATTCCATAAGTAAAACCAGTACACCTTCCCAAAAACTTTATACACATCTATACTTACCACAACCACTAAAATTGCCTTCATTATAGCCTACCCCACTGCATCCAAACCCGGTTCCATTTCACAAAAAAAAACATCTAATCCAGGTGGACAACCCAGAGAATGAAGGCTAAGATCTCAGATGTGCATAGCACCACAAACATGTTATACTCTGCATTCAAAACTAAACTAATCCAGTATGAGTGAGGTGTGATCCATTGACAGGTGAAATCATTACTACGACAGGCTACAGTTCTCACCTGTTGTGTCATTTATCATAATGTATTTTTCACCCATTCATTGTTGAGTACACAAATGAAGCTTGCACATCTAGTGTGTGTGTGTGTGTGTGTGTGTGTGTGTGTGTGTGTGTGTGTGTGTGTGTGTGTGTGTCAGTGTAATTGATGATGATTCTGTGTATACTTCCACAGGCCAGTCAATATTAAATCGAAAATATGTCTGTTGTCTCAGCCTGCTTTTGTCGCGGACAAGGCAGTAGATGGTGTACAAATGGTAGAATGTCAGTAAAATGATGTAAAGTTGCCATCCACCACTGAATACTGTGCTGCTACCATCTGCTGTATGTTCTCGTCCAAGGCCATCCACAATTCACTGAAAGTGACTCGGGTCCTGAAGATAGTTCAACTGTTCATCTCTAGTGCATTACTAAGATGACTCCTCCTGTGCCCTTAGGAAGTACACCTATAACTTGTTGTTTCAGTTTCACTGGTGTGGTCCTGAATGTACATACAGCAACATTCAACATTCATCTATGTGACTGAAGTGTTTACACATACAGCTGCTGCATCTTGTAGTTGGTTGCGTGGTCCTTGTTTGCATCATACAACTTCACCATCCAGCAAGTTAGCAATGGTACACATGCAATGTTCAGTACATTAGACATTCCTGCTGCATCTATTTACTTCTTTAGTTATTTATTGATTGTTAATGGAGTTGATGGAATGATTCCGATAGACCTTTTCAGGTATACAGCAAGGCAGAATACATAGTAAGCATAGATGTCTTACATATAAATAATAATATGATTATATTAATATGAATATATTCAAAGGTTTACAGCTAATTGAGTGTACATGGATAAAAGTAGTTACATGGTTCTGTAAAAGTATATATGATAAATAATGCACAGGGTTTTGTTGGAGTCTGCAATCATTACCAATTTATTAGAAGTCATTGGAATGGATGTCCAGACATTCAAGACAGGATTGAAGTTCAATAGGTGAGTCTTTACATTAATCTGAAGAACACTTAATATTTTGGTTGTGACTGTAGGAAACACAGTCATTATTCTTTGTAATGCAGGAAGCTTTAGCTAGTATTACCAATAAGAAATAAAAGAAATCATAAGAGTGCAAAGTATTTTACATTTAGTGCTGTCACAGAAACAGCAGCCGGCAGTGAGAAGAAAAGTGAACCCTCATCAACGAACAGCTTTGAAAGCATATATATATATATATATATATATATATATATATATATATATATATATATATATATGTATGTATGTATATATATATTTTATTTTATTTTTTTTTTTTTGGGGGGGGTGGCAGCACAATATGAGTTATTTACTTCTTCCAAACCTATCAGATTTCTCTAATGCAGTTTGTGTTGAATATACTGTGTGTGGCAGTGCAAGGCTTAATAATAACCTTGAAAATGTGCGTAACATGCTGAATTGTGATCAGATCTCCAGTTAGTCATAACCAACTCATTATATAGTCAAGAAATTCACCTTGACAACATGAATCTTAGCATCCATATTAAGAGCACATAACAAGTAAGTTATAATCAGAAATAATCAGAAAACCCGATCATAATGGTTTGTAATGCATAGAACTTTATCTTATCCATTATACTGCCAGTTAGAGAAAAAATTGTGGAACCACAAAGTGTTTTATAGCATTGAAAGTTGTAAAACTTCAAAGGCAGTAATCAGAAGCGAATTGTCCCTCTGATGAACGAGCAGCTTTAAAAGTGGTTAGACATTTCACTCTGCCACATGTTTTTGTCTTTTTTTTTGTATGTGTGAGAGCAAACTGTGTAACATATTTTAAAGCTGAAGCTGTGAAAATGCTTTGGATGCTGCTCTGTGGTGGCCTTTATTATGCTGCCACTCAAAAACAAAGCTTACCAGTGGTGAAAGATGACACAAAATGCCAAAAGCAGCCGTAGTAACACCACAGAAATAGCGTAACACAATTTTATTTTCCGCTTTCGTCCGTAGACTTCATCAGAATGAAAAAATACAAACAAAATGGAACCTTAAATACAACACTAATAACAGCCAAATGAAACTAATCATTCAATTAATGACTCATTCATTTAAAAAATGATGATAAAAAATACTAAAAAAATGTGAAACATTTTTTATGTGATGTGTAAGCAAACAAAATCGTTACTTTTATCTACTTTTAACTTTTGATATTTCAAAAAACATCTCACATTTATAGACTCATTAAGTCCAGGTGGGTGATCTGACTTTAGTTTAATTTGCCACTGGGTTTCCCTCTGTAACAAAAAATTCTTAAAATCCCCTTCCCTCTTATCCTGGTTCTGTTTTGGTCGTTGGTTTTTACCAGTGGTGAAAGATGATTAGCACAACCTCTTATGTCAGAATGGTGCTTAACAAAGCTACCTTCTTCCCAAGTTCTAAGTACAGTCTTGGCACTCCATGTACTACTCGATTGTTAAGCACATTTCTGACATCACAGAAGTGCACAAAAAGGTTATTTTTTCACTAATTTCCAAGAGTAATTACCATGATTCATATATTAGTCAATATAATGCACATGTGGTGCATAGAACACCAAAATTATATTCTGATATCAGGGAAAAGATAAACTTGTTAACAGCATCCCAAACATGAGACCTAATCATAATAGCACTTAGAGGTAATAGCACTTAACAATTGTTAAGCACCCTTCCAAGCACTGTCACAATCAGGTCTCACTCTCGGGACTAACAACAGATAGTGACAGCTGGAAAAGAACTGCTGCAGAAAGTAAAACAGATTTGTTTCTGCCTACCGTCCATGCCTCTCAGCTGTCCCTGACTGTATCTTATTTTAATCCTTTACTGTCATGTCATAATCCTGAATGATGAGCAGCAATGGAATATATTTAGCTTATTTGTAATTTTTGTTCTGAGTCATAGATGAAAAGAATTCTCAAACTTGCCTATCTATCCAATTAACAAAAAAAAAAAAAAGGTCAAATAGATAGACATGAACATGAACCGTGAACCCCACCTCATTGAATATTAAATCCTCAATACTGTTAGTAGAATTTTAGGGTCCTGAAATATGCAATATACTGACATCATACTGGTCTGTAGGACTTTTGTTAATACTATGTCATATATAATAGGCAAAAGTTCATTTCTGTCTGCAGTAAAATGATGAACTGCTGCTATATAACTGTACAATGTTCGTCCAGTAATTTCTTCATTCGCAGGTGATTCTAGCTTTGAAGAGTGCTTTGATTGCTATCTGAAGTGATGTACATTTTTATGCTTGCATGCTGGTAGCTTAGTCCAGCTGAGCAGGTGTACTATGGTGTGGGCTTAATCTCGCTTATAGGTTAATAGGTTCATAGATAAGTACTCGGCTATCTGCCCAAGGACATCTATAAGCCTAGCCAGAATGTGTTAGCTTTTGCCGCCCCCTTAGATTTGTTCCCTGTGCCTCGGTCCAGCAGTGCCATTAGTTCCCTATGCCTCTGTCCAGCAGAGCCACTGCAGTGATCCCCGGGGTAAATTTTCTGTTTCCCATCCACTCGTCAAGGTTTCTCTTGAAGAGTGTTAGTGAGGGGCTCTGCCTAATGTAGATTGCAATCCTGTTAAAAAGCATGGGGAGTCTCTGGGATAGGAATCTAACCCTCCAGCACGTCCTATTTATCATTGTGGTGAGGTTTAGATCCCTAGAGCATGTGGCTCTTGGGGATTTGTTTTTTTTTTAGGTGGAGCATGTTCATCAATTCTGGGTTGGACATGGCCTTGTATGTCAGGCAGAGATCACCTCTGAGTAAGCGGTATGCAACCGAGTGCAGCTAGAGTTTCTTCAGTCGGGCTGCATAGGGCATATGTTTGAGGC
Source organism: Protopterus annectens (assembly GCF_019279795.1). Taxonomy (NCBI): domain Eukaryota; kingdom Metazoa; phylum Chordata; order Ceratodontiformes; family Protopteridae; genus Protopterus; species Protopterus annectens. The sequence goes on along the minus strand of NC_056739.1, from coordinate 1,094,207,344 downwards.
CAGTAATCCTCTTGGTGAGGTACTTCTGTGGTCTTTCCAGCTGTTGTAGGTGTCTTGTAAGGTACATCCCAAATGGGGCGTTGTACTCTATGATGGATCTGATGAGTGATGAGTAGGGAGGCACAGTAACCTCTTTTGTTCTAGATGCGAACCCTTTTGTGATTAGGTGGGCCACATAGAAGGATTTTCTAACCACCTTGGTAATATGATTATCAAAGGAGAGATTGCTATCTACTTGGGTCCTCAGATCCCTTATTACATTTTCTGTATTTAGGGGACTACCACGTTTGTGGTAGTTCGCATGTACTTTGTTTTTTCCAAAGGGGATGACTATGCACTTTTTGGCATTTAGCTTGAGGCCATGATTTTGACACCAGGTATCCGTCTCAGTGAGACCCTTCTGGAGGATGTCTATATCAGCTGGAGAGTCAATTATGGCCCCCAGTTTGCAGTCGTCTGCGAAATTGGTCAGCCATAGTCCTCCTGTGCTTGCCTGTACCTCTGAGAAGTATATACCGAACAGGATGGATCCCAGGACTGAGCCCTGGGGGGACGCCACTTGTAACTGGTTTAGAGTCGGACCTAGAGCCTGAAACTCTCACCATGTGAGTTCTATCCGTGAGCCAATTGGCAACCCATCTCGTGACGTAGGGGTTTATGTTCAGGCTGGTGAGCTTGTCTATAATACCAGAATGGAGAATGGTGTTGAAAGCCTTTGCAAGGTCTAGGTAGGCTGTGTGGACCTCCTTTCCCTCGTCTAAAGCCCTGGTAACTGTCTCAAAGAAGTCTACCAGGTTTAGGAGGCATGATCTGCCCTTAACAAAGCCAAACTGGGTAGGGTCCAATGTTTGAAGGTTCCCAATATCTCTGTTAATGAATTCCATGATGATGCGCTCCATAGCCTTGCAGACCAGGCTAGTCAGGCTTATAGGGCAATAGTTCCCAGGGTCCGTTGTAGCTACACCTTTGTGGAGTGGGATAACTGTTGCTGTGCACCACTCTATGGGTACATAGCCTGTAGAGAGGCTGAGTTTGAACAGTGTGTTTAGGTGAGGGGTTAGTTCATTTTGGAGCTCGTGTCAGACACAGCCTGGGACACCATCTGGTCCCACTGAAGCTGTAATTTTGGCTTTGGATAGGGCTGTTTTAACCTGTGTTTCAGTGATTGCTGGGGCACTGCATTCTTCTGAGATGGCTATGGGCCCTTTAGGGGGTGAGAGGGGGGTGAAGTCTGCACTAAACCTGTCTGCCAGAATGTTGGCAATATCAGTAGGTTCAGTGTATTTTGTGCCATTCTGCACTAACTCAGAGCAGATCTGAGAGTTTCCACTTAGGTTCTTGACATAGCTAAAGGACACTTTGTGGTTATCTTTGGAGTCCTTGGCAATTTTTCTTTCGAAGCTAGCCTTGGATGATTTTATGAGGGATTGTAGTATCTTGCTGATACTGATCAGGGATGTCTTTCCTTCTTGGGGTTTTACTCTTTTCTGCACTAGTTTCCTCCTTCTATTGTATAGCTTGTTTATGGCAGGGGTCCACCAGACTGATTTCCTTTTCTTGGAGGAGTGAGTCCTGTTTTTTCTTGGGATAGCACTATCCATGCATTCTTGCAGGTGCTCATAGAGTGCCTTTGTAAGGGATTCAACAGCTTGGACAGCATTGTCCTTTAGCATGGGGGCTGTGAACATTTCCACCTCGGTCTTAAGTAATGTGAAGTTTGCTTTTGAAAAGTTTTTCACGGTGGTTTCCTTGGTTGGGTGTGGGGGAGGAATGTGGATATCCAGAGTGATTAGTCTATGGTCTGATCTAACCAGCGAGGGTTTGACCTCCGGTGTAGAACACCAGTCGCCCATGTTGGTGATGACCAGGTCCAATATGTTTTCACCTCTGGTGGGGGTGTTGACCAGTTGATCCAGGGCGTTCAAGTTTACAAATTCTAGGAAGCATTGGGCAAGGGAGTTAGTACTTGAGTAGTTCTCTCAGTTAATGTTTGGGTAATTGAAATCACCCAATATTAGGGCATTTGGTAGGGCCTTCATATTTTCCAGTGTCTCCAGAAATGCTGAATGGGGGTCCTGGGTCATGGTGGGTGATCTGTAGCAAGCTACAATTTGAATTGCAGTTTTACCCATTGTTAGTTGCACATGGATGATCTCTGAGGCATTGTGCTGTGCCACTAACCTGGAGGTGTGGGTATCCTTGATTAATATGGATACACCCCCACCTTTTGTGTTTCGGTCCGGGTTCTGTGGCCAAACTCTATGGTATGAGTTATAGCCTGGTAGTGCTGTGGTGCTCTCTGGAACCTTAAATCAGGTTTCTGTTACTGCACAGATATCGATGTTCTCCATACTGAGGAGTGCCACGAGTGCATGCATTTTGAGGTTTAGACTTCTGGCGTTGAGTAGCATTACCCTCAGTTTTTGGTTACTTGTGCTATTTATGGTGGTGGGTTTGTCTTTTGAGCCTTGCCTAAAAAAGGCACTATGGGGGTGGCAAAAGCCTTGGCCAGTATTCGAAAGCCTAAGGGTGACAGGTGCAAGCCATCTCTTGTGAAGCAACGTGGCTTATCGAGCATGTCATCCCATTATATGCCCTGATAGTATGTATTGAGTAAGAGGAGGTACTTTACTGCCCACTGTGTAATGAGAGCAGCGGGTCTGGAGTTTCTTATCCAGGACTGGCTAGTGTTCCATATATTTAAGTCTGAATAGCACTCTAAGCAGAAGTTGATCTGCATGTTCTTGAAGGTAGTTAACTTTTGTTAGTGTGTCATTGTGGTGTTTTATCTTACGTGATGCCATCATAAATCAACATATGTGATTTGGTAATGTCAATTTGGAACAGTGATTAGGGGAGGCCAAGGGTCCAAAGAGGCATTGTCTATATTATAATTATGGTAGTTGGATACATTTTGTTTTGTGGTTTACACCTCTGGCCACAGAAATATGGGCACTTTCTATGCCATGCACAGATAACTACAAATTATTTGGAGGGGTGTCTAAGTAGATTTTGGATGGGTCTGAATGTAGGCTCTTTTTTTTTTTTGTTCACCTCCATTCCCTAACAAAATCTAACTAAATAAGAACCTTATATGCCAAAAAAAGCATACAAATTGGACACACTATCCTTCCTTTTAAAGGTTTAATGCTTTCATCTTTTTATTTTACAGACTTCTTCAGAACATACAGAACTCACAGACTTCATTCAGTTTTAAATACTACAACAAACCCTGCCTCCAGATTCATTACCAGTCAAATTTCAAATCATTTCACTCAACTTTAAAAATATATTTGATGTTAAAACTCTCATTAAAACCAGGTAAAGAATTTGACCAATTTCCTGTATTCTAATAGGGAATCCACATCTCCACCTTGTGGTGTTTCTTTTATATTTAAAGAACATTAAATAAAATATTTTAAAACTTTTACAAATACTTTATTGGTGATGTTTTTACAGTTCAGAAGGGGGGGGGGTTTCATCAGTTTACAACTTATTTGAATAATTCAACATAATTTTTACAATTTATATCAAAATGGTGAAAGAGAAGGCTTCCAAGATGGCTGCAACCTGATCAACAACTTAACTTCGGCTCTCCAAGAGTGAAAACCAAAACTGAGAAAAAGAAGTGTAATTGAAACTGTTTTTTTTTTTTTTTTTTTATTAAGTAAAATTCAGTTGCTAGATAGTAAGTACACTGCCTGGATGCCAGCAAAGAAGACATTTGGAAAACCTGAAAGAAAATCAACCACAAAAAATGAAGAGAAAACACAGTAACTGGGAAGAATCCTGCAGCTGTTCAGCAAAAAGCAGTTCAAACTCCAGCTTTGGTGCAAGACATGGCTTCCAGTTATTCAGAAGAAAAAAATAAAAATAAAATGTGCTCAGAGCTGATTAAAATGAAACACTGAAGGATTATATCAACTCAAATAACAAAAGGCTAGAGAAAATAGAAGAAGCTTTAAAAGCTGATTAAAATGAAACACTGAAGGAGTATATCAACTCACATAACAAAAGGCTAGAGAAAATAGAAGAAGCTTTAAACAGATATTCAGATGATCTGATAAAACTGCAAAAATCAGAAGTCAAAATGAAGAGAAGGCTGGATGAGTATGAGACTGCTCAAATCAACTGTAGAATTGGAGGACAGAGCATGTAGGGAAAATTTGAGATTTTCTGCTGTACCAGAGAAACTAGTAGGAAAGTACAGTTGTGTAAGAACTTACCATAATAGTCATAGCTGCAGTATTCATAACAGATGGGTTGTAGCTCAGTGACATCCGGCCAGGGTACCAAAGCTTTACCCTCCTTGAACATGTGTCTGGTTGGTGACCTTAGTTCATCAGGATCAGTCAGATGTACATACAAGAGCCTCAGGCTAGTACAGGTATAAAGTCACATGTACATACGACAGCTTCAGACCAGTACAAGTATAAAGTCACATGTACATACGTCAGCCTCAGGCTAGTACAGGTATAAAGTCACACATACATACGAGAGCCTCAGGCTAGTACAGATATAAAGTCACATGTACATACGAGAGCCTCAGACTAGTACAGGTATAAAGTCACATGTACATACGAGAGCCTCAGGCTAGTACAGGTATAAAGTCACATGTACATACGAGAGCCTCAGGCTAGTACAGGTATAAAGTCACATGTACATACGAGAGCCTCAGACTAGTACAGGTATAAAGTCACATGTACATACGAGAGCCTCAGGCTAGTACAGGTATAAAGTCACATGTACATACGAGATCCTCAGGCTACTACAGGTATAAAGTCATATGTACATATGAGAGCCTCAGACTAGTACAGGTATAAAGTCACATGTACATACGAGATCCTCAGACTATCTCCAAGCCAGCAGCGGCCTGTGGAGAACTGAGAAAGGAGATTGGTCAGCTAGGAGGGGCTTAGTTTGAAAAGGATAAGCAAGTTCCCCCTCAGAAAGCTGTAATATCCTAGGATATTGTGAGAGTAAGGCACAGTGTTTGTGATAATAGTGGGAGAAAAAAAGAGAAGCAGAATAAGGTGGGAGGGAAGGAATACTGCAACAGTGATCAGTAGGCCATGAGGACATGTACTGCTATGGTAAATCCTTACACAACTGTACTATGTCCTGACTGAGTTACTGTTGCAGTATTCTTAATACAGAGGTGATTCCCAGAGTGGTAGAGAGAGAAGGGTGGCAGGCTTAAAAGAAAGGAAAAGATGAAGAGTGCAGGAGGCCAGACAAAATAGTTTTGGCAAACACTGCCCTGGACCTGGGAAAAGAATCTAACTTGTAGTGTTTTGTGAAGGTGTGAGCAGATGACCTGGTAGCTGCATCTAAAATGGACCTGGTATCTACTCCCTTGTAGAAGGCACCTGATTAAGCCACTGCTTGAGTGGAGTGTGCTTGGTTGAGGTTTAGCAAACCAACCACTTTTGGCATGAAAGATGGATTGGCCCTGAGCCTTACCCTTTCTTTGTGAAAGATGAGAAAGAGTGATATAGCCATGAGAGCATGGAGTTCTGAGACAAGGCTAGGAGGAGCACTGTTTTCCAGCTGGTTCAAAAGGGGATAAAGTGAGCTTTTCCAAAACAAAATTAAGGTCCCATGGAGGAGTGATAGGCTTCCTTGGGGGGTTTAAGATGTAAACTTCCCTCAGAAAAAGCCTAACCTCTGTCTTGGGCACAAGAAGGGGCTCCAAAGGTAGGCAAAAATTAATGGCAGATAAGTGAGCCTTAATGGAGAAGTAGGCCAACCCCGAATGTAGTACATCTCACAAGTATTGGAGTACTATGACAGTGTCCAATAGAAAGGACTGCAATTTGTGCTTAAGGCAACAGAAGGAAAATGTCTTCCACTTTGCTGTCTAAGATTTCCTGGTGTTAGGTTTCCTGGCTTCTTATAGGACTGGAATAACCTCCTCAGAAAAGGTGTGCCTTATAGAATCATATTATCCAGAGGGTTAGAAAGTGAGGTCAGATTGGGATGAAGGAGCTGCCCTTTTTGTTGAGTGATTAATTCTGTTCAGAAATGTGCCAGAAGCATGAGTTTTGGAGAGTTCCTTTCCACCTTTGCAAACTTAGTCTTATGTTGGTGGGAAATTAATTTTTTGATAAAGTCAGAGTTTTATCAGTATGTGTGCTTGTATCATCATTACATTGAAGATTTAGTATTTATTTGGAAAGGAAGCAAAGAAATTTTGATATTTTGTTGAAGAAATTAATAATAGTGTTACTTGGTTGACTTTTAGTTCAAGTGACTTGGTATGACCATTCATTTTTTTAGATGTAATAACAATGGAAGTATCTAAATGTAAGCTCATTAGTTCAGTATTCTGAAAGAACATCTTCAGGAATAATTATTTACACTACAGGTGTAATCGCCCCCAAATTTATGAAATACAACATTTTTAGAGGGCAATTGATTAGAGCCAGTAGGCTAACTAGCATAGATGACAACGTTTTAGAAGAAGTGCATTTTATTATGCAGTTATTTATGAATAGAGGATATCTGGTGGTTGAACTTGAAAAAGTTTCAAGTCCATCATTGAACTGAGGAAATCTAAATTTCCATCTATACTTTCCAAAGGTATTGCATTTAAAGATCAGCACAAGAACAATATTTCTGACACCACTTTAAGGTTTTCCATTAGCATGTCTTTTGACAGTAAAACAGTTCAAACTATTATGTCTAATAACTGGAAAATTATACAGGGGAACAGTCATTTGGTACATGTTTTGGGAGATAAACCCAATTTTTGTGTTAAAAATCTATTAACATCAAGCATTTGCTGGAAAACAACATTGGCTGAGATATAAGATTATTTTCCACCACAGGCACCTTCAGTGAGTCTTGCAGACAGTATTGCTTTACTAGTAATGTTAGTACTTCTACCTTTGAGCATATTAATTATACTGTTTTTTCCAAGGCAAGATACAATTGGCGTAGCTCTAATATTGTTTATGATGTTAAATGTTGTTCTTGTGCCCATTTTTATGTTGGCAAAAGTATTACAGAATTAAGGTTTCGTATTAGAGAGCATTGTTACGCTATTCAAAAGAAAGATTTGAATAATGCCTTGGAGAAACAAAGTCTAGAATGTGGAAAAATTTAAGTTCTTTGTTTTGAAACAAATTGATTATTTTTGGTTTGCTAATGGTTGTAATAATTTTTTAGAGACCAGAGAGCTAAAGTGGCAGATTAAATTAATTGCCGATAAGCTCCCTGGTCTCACTGAAAGCATTAATATAAAATGATTTTTAAGATATAGGGTTCTTTAATATAAAATGTTTTTTAAGATATAGGGTTCTTTAATACACATTTTAAATTAATAATGAATTTGGTATATTTTAAGAAGAGTGTTTTACTATAAGGTTTCATTTGCAATTTACTTATCTGGTGATATTTTAGGTCAAATGTATTAATGCGTTTGTTTGCTAGTGGTATTTGGTGGGTTTTATCACGTCATTTTAAAAATATTTAAAAGGAAGTTTAATTTTTAGGAGATGATTTCTGAAAAAGTTCCAAATAAAGAAGGGACAAAAATGCTAAAATTCAGTCTCCAGTGTTTTGTTTTAGTACCATTGAGCTACTTGGGCCATTTTAGCCAAGGATTTATGAAGTTTGGGCGTTTTCCTTGTAACAGTATCCAGTTTTGTTCATAGTTTTGGAGATTTCTTCTGGACCTTGAGAAGGAATCTTGAGATCAGAGGTGGGGGTGAGGGGTATATGCATAAAGAAACTTCCCTGCCCATTGGAAGGAGAAGGCATCTGTACTTCATGCTGGAAATGATGGATTCCTTGTGCAGAAAAGTGGGAGCAGGTGATGCTCTGGGGAAGCAATGAGGTCTATCTGGGGAGTTTCCCATCTGAGAGTTATAGATCTGAAAACCACTGGCTTCAAGGATCATTTGTGAGAGTCCTCCATGTCTCTGGTTAGAGAGTCTCCCAATATACTGTGCTGAGAGGGAATGCACATTGCTTTAAGTGTAAGGTTCGACTGAGAGGCTAGGAGCCAGGCCTCCTGTGCCAGCCTTCACAGGGTGTAGGATCATGCACCTCCCTGCTTGTTTATGTAGCAAATCACCTTGGTATTGTCTGTGTGCACCAACAGAGTGCCTAGTTTCTAAAGGCTTCTTGATGCAAGGAAGAAGAGGAATTTGGGTATTGAGAGGGTGAGAGTGCAGTGGTCAAGTGATTTCTGATACCATTATACTTTCTTCATGAGTAAACTGGGGAGTGGCAACATAGGGATCGTGGCAGCCATGAGTCCCAGGGCCCTGACAGTTTGCCTGGCTGAGCAATGATTACTCTCTGGAAAGCTTTAAGAACTCACTGGCTAGAGAGGTGACCTTCTCCTGAGGAATAGAAACATGCATGGCAGATGTGTCGAGGTTGCATCCCAGAAAGATCAGTTGTTGGGTGGGAATGAGCTGGGGGGGGGGGGGTTGTAGTTGATGGTGAACCTCAGGAGGGTCAAAAGTCTCACAGTGTAATGAAGGTGAAGTATTCCTGGATAAAGCCTAAACTAGAAGGTCATCCAGGTAAGGGAAGATATGTATGCCCTGAGTGCATCAGAAAGCTACTACTCGGGGCAGACACTTTGTGAAAACTTTTGAGGGTGTAGAAAGACCAAAGGGCAAAGCAGTAAACTGAAAATGTGATTACCCAGTAAAGAACCTGAGAAATTTTCTGCAGGAAGGACAGATGGGAATATGCAGATATGCATCCTTTAGGTCTAAAAATACCAGAAAAGTGTAAGGAAGCAGAAAGGGTAGAAGAGTTTGTAAAGACAGCATTTTGAAAGAAGAAACTCTTGGAAAGGTATTTAGGCAGGAGAGGTCCAGGATAGGTCTCCATTGGCTCTCTTTCCTTGGGACATAAATAGGAGTGCGGACAACTTCTGTGGTTCCCTAGGCCAGTATGTCTTGCAGGATTGGGTCTAGCAGATGTATCTGGTTGGGTGGAGGTGGAGTATTCCTCTGAAGGTTGGGCTGCTTTCCCAAGGCATAGTGTAACCCTCCTTGATAATGCTTAAGTCTCACTTGTCTTAGGTTATTGCTTCCCATGTAGGAAAAAGACAGTCTTTCTGACAGGGGAGTGGAGGGATAGGATTTGGAGGGGCAGAAGGGAAAAATATAGTTACAGGAACTACTACCAAACTGAGCCCTCCCAGAAGAAGTAGCCTTCAGAGTTTTTTCTAGGAATATTTCCTTAGGAATTTTCCTTTGCCTATCAAGTATTCTAGGATCTCTCTTGGCAAAGGAGGTAGATTTTGCTGGATAATTTCTATGGTACCTGGGGACTGTAGAAAGTAGAATTTGATAGCAATCTTTCATTGTCTTGCTCTGTTCCTTCAAAGTCTTGAAATAACTGGCAGATTGTGAGCAAAAAGATTGTTGTTATCCAAGGGGGAGTCCAGTATCTTAGACTTGAAATCTTCTGGGATAGGTTGACCTCGTAGTCAGTCATACCACCTAATCACTGATTCAGTAGCAGCCACCCTGGAAGAAAGATCCACAGCAATATAGCTGCATGTCAATAACGTTGTCAGTAGTACACATTCTGCACCCATCACACACAATTCAAAGCAGACACATAGACCCACATTTGCTGAAGCACTTAAATGTAACCTTACTAAATCCCAAAGACTTCCTAGATGATGTTGTTGTTGTTGTTGTCTTTCGGCTTTTCCTGGTTAGGGGTTGCCACAGTGGAACTCCAGTCCACTAATGATTGGCAGTAGATTTTCACGAACGCCGAGGTGCCAGCTAGATGTTCAACCTTCAACGAAGGCACGCCCATTTATACATGTCTTTCGAACGCCCACCCAACCGCGAGGAGGACATACAGACTCCACACAGATGAAGTGCACATAACAAATACCCTTAGCAGCCCTGAATGCACTCTTTCAAAACAATACCCACATCAACACATACAGCCACATTTCATGGAGCTCTCTGCTTCTAAGCCCATAAAGCAAGCCACCACACAATCCAACATTCTGGTCACTGGAGGCTCCATTGTAAGACACTCTGATGTCTTGCTCACCAGGATGACTAAGGAAAAAGTCACAGTCAGTTACTTATCGGGGCCAGGATCCACTACATTATGTACATACTCAGGTCATTTGACTACAATTACCTGTATGATTCAGTCATAGTCCATCTGGGTGTCAATGCCCTGAGACATACTTCCCTAGACTATAAGAAGAGAGACACCATGGAGCTTTCAGAATATGTGACCGAGGCTGGTATGAGCCTAGCACTGAGCAGCATTTTACCTTCTTTAAGGATGATACCACAATATGAACAAAAGATGACTGACTTTAATAATTGGCTTAGGTTCTGTTTTCATTCTAAGGAGAGGAGAAATATTTGTCAGCATGGAAGGAGATGGTCAGCAGACCACGCTGCTTTCCCAGGGATGGTCTGCACCTCTCCCATCTAGGATTTGAATATTAGTAAACATATTGTCCTCTTCATAGTGTCTTTTTTTGGGCAATACCAAACAGAAAGTGCTTCTGACATAGCAAATCAAAACCAAGAAAATCTAAAGGTGTTACTGCTCAGTGCTAGTAGTCTAAACAAAAAACTGGGTCTATATTAGAACACTGAAGTCTTAAAACTTCAAATGTTCTAATATCGACCCCTATTTCAGCGGATGCTTAAAATATCGAACATGCAGAACAGTGAATTTTTTCCCAGGGAAAAAATTTGCTGTTCCGAAACACATAAACACAACACAAGCACACCAAAAAAAACAGCAATCCACACGCATACACTTAAAATCCTACATCAAACCCTCCACTAAACTGTACATACACTACTATCTATCCACTTACCTTAACCCAAACCCTAACCCTAAGGTCCATCACTATCGCACACTCACCTCCCCCGTGCCCTAACCCTAACTCACCATCCCGCCCTAACCTTAACGTCCGTCACAATCGCACACTTACCTGACACGTGCCCTAACCCTAACTCACCTAACCCATGCCCTAACCCTCACGTCCACACAATCGCACACTTACCTGAACCCAACCCGTAACTTTCCACCACAGTGCTGAAAATAGCGAAGCGACAGAAACGGCCAACCAAATTCTTTCCCTAGGAAAAAATTCAGTGTTCTGCAGCTTCGCTATTTTCAGCGTTCGCTGAATAGGGGTCAATATTAGAACATTCGATGTTTCAAGACCCAAAAAAACTCCATAGAAGCTCTCTTCACCATAGAGAATGTTGACATCTATGCAGTCACTGAGACATGGTTTAAAGCCACAGAGAGCACACCGATAGAGCAAAGTTATAATGCCTTCCACACATTTAGACCAGCTACTACACAGATAAGGACTAGAAGTGGAGGTGTCTCGATTTACATTAAAAATAAATATATCTCAAGGCTGGTGAACCAGAACAATGCATTTGAGCTTCTCCATGTTCAAGTTACCACAGGCAAAATCCAATACCACTTCCTTGCAAGCTATAGGTCTCCCTCTATGACCCAGAAAACAATACTATGTATTTAAACTTATTGGAAACACTCACCATCCAACCCAATACCATATTCATTGGTGACTTTAATTACCCCACTATTAATTGAGAATCATATATGACACCAAACGTACAGGCACAAAGATTCCTGGATTTTGTAAACACAAACACCCTGGATCAGATTGTCAGTACAAGATCACAGGTGCAGTCATACTGCATCTGGTCCTCACTAATATGGGAGAGTGCTGCACACCCCATAGTGTAATGTCTTCTCTGGTAAAGTCAGACCACAAATTTGTCTCCTTTGAAGTAAAACCTAGAACCCCAGCTAACCCTGGAATATCCAGGAACTAATCTAAGGCTAACATCTTACTATTAAGTGATAACCTGGCAAAATTTCAAGCCCCCCATAAACATTGAAAATATTGCTTCCTATGCAGAACTGATTGCAGAAACCCTATACAAGCACGTTAATAGCTGCATAGAGGCAGCTGTACCCACCAGGAAGAAGTAAAGAGCTAACTCAAAAAAACAAGCCACGTTGGTGGAATCACATCAGTAGGCTGTATAACAGAAGGAAGAACATTATGGCAAAAATTAGGAGGTGCAGCACCCGGCAGAATAAAAGTAGTCTCATAAAACTAAACAAACAACTCAGAGGACAAATAAACCCAAATCTGAAGTAAATTTGGCCTCCCAGGCCAAGGACAACCCTAAGGCATTTTTCAGTTATTTCTGTCACCTCAAAGGCAATACACAGTTGTATGCAGAGCCAATTGTTAACAAAGCCACCTATATTAAGCCAGAAGATATAGCAAACCTACTGGCCGACAAATTCAGCTCTAGCTTTACTCATCTCTCCCCCTCAACCTTCCTTCTGGAAATACCATCAAATATAGCTCCTCTCACTATCACTAGGGAAAAGGTCCTTAATGCTCTCTCTAAGGCCAAGATCACTGCATCAATGGGCCCAAAAAATATCCCAGGATGCCTTCTAAATAGCATGAAAAATGGTCCATCAGGCCAATCAGGAAATAGGCGGAGATGAAGAAGAAGAAGAATGTCAGCACCTCAAAACAGCACGTGTGAGGACTATAGGACAGATACACAGCCGAACCAAGTATGGAAATAAATTAATCTCCAACTAAATCATGTCTTTGATGAGGATGTCAAAGAATTGGAATATGAGATAGAGGATGCATCTATTAGTGCAGAGAAATTAGATAAGTGAGATACATGGTCCATGAATTATCCACTGCTGTAGGCTGCTGTTTGTTTAAGGGGTAGTTTGCATAACACAAATACGAACTGAGCCAAGTGTATTTGAATCATCTGTGCAGTTTTGCTATAATAGAATAATCCCAAAAGCTTCTGTATAGTGGAAATGGATGTGCTTGTCGAATTGCATAAGCTTAATAAGAAGCAGGTTTGATATGGTTTGTCTTTTGTTGAATTGTTCGAAGTATTTAGATTTAGATTTGTAAATAAAGTTTGTTTAATAAAAAAAACAATAGCCAAACAATATATACAGGTAATTCAAAATATATTATATTATATTATCTGAAAATATTCTACATATTTAACAGAAAAATAAACTATTAAAGTATCCCACTGACTCCTTACCTATGCTACTAACTGATTACAAAATGAAAAAGGCAATAATGACAAAAGGAGAAATGACACACAGAAGTGTAAAAAAAGATTAAGGATGAGATTCAAAAAATTAGAAGTCAGTTTAGCACAAGACTTCATTAATCTGCTCACTGTTTTGAAAGAAGGGTCTGATTGAGGCTTCATGAATAATTATTAAGAAGTTTGCATGCTCTGCCAGGCCACAAAGTGTAGTGTCTATTTGTGATTATTTACAATTTTTGCCACCTTTAGCCTCCGAGTCCCATATATAGAATATGTGGTCTGGTTTCCCATAGAGTGTAAAAAGTATGCTGAGAATAAAAATAGATCGGTACAGTAACAAGTAACTACTAAGAAAAACAAAAAAGTACCGAAGCTAACACAGCTGAAGGTAAAACAATAAACTTTAATGCACAGAAAAAAGATTAAGCGCTTTCATGGTGTGCTCTCACCGCTTCATCAGACTGTTCTAAACTAGTAACAAATGCAGTTAAATACCATAAGTTAATTAGTCAATTAAAGCAGTGATAAAAGCATCAATTATCTAAGAGAAAAATGTTACAACAAGAAAGCAGGCAAATGAAACATATAAAAAAGATAAAAAATATACATAAAAAATATGTATAGAAAACAATCCTGTATTCAGTGTTTGAGAGGTCTAGTTTTTAAAAAAGGCTTAAAGGACAACCGCGCCCTCAGACTCAAAAAACATATTTATTTCATCATGATTTGATGTTTCCTACATTTTAACAGCACTCTGAGACTATTTTGAGCTTTTTAGATATTTTTAGATGCAATTTCTGACTCTGACCACATGGGGTCTGGCATATTGAAAAAATTCAGACTGTTTACTCTGCCTCAAGCATCCCAGAATGCATTATTTGTCTCACAAAAATTGCATAAGATCTGCCACTTTTTCCCTTAAGTTGCCGTGACTTCATTGACTTGCTTGCAGTCACACACACACACTAGCCCCCTTGCTTGCAGTCACACGCACACACTAGCCCCCTTGCTTGCAGTCACACACACACACACTAGCCCCCTTGCTTGCAGTCACACACACACACACTAGCCCCCTTGCTTGCAGTCACACACACACACACACACACACACTAGCCCCCTTGCTTGCAGTCACACACACACACACACACACTAGCCCCCTTGCTTGCAGTCACACACACACACACTAGCCCCTTGCTTGCAGTCACACACACACACACTAGCCCCTTGCTTGCAGTCACACACACACACTAGCCCCCTTGCTTGCAGTCACACACACACACACACACACACACACACACACACACACACACACACACACTAGCCCCCTTGCTTGCAGTCACACACACACACACACACACTAGCCCCTTGCTTGCAGTCACACACACACACACACACTAGCCCCCTTGCTTGCAGTCACACACACACACACACACACACACACACACACTAGCCCCCTTGCTTGCAGTCACACACACACACACACACTAGCCCCTTGCTTGCAGTCACACACACACACACACACACACTCTAGCCCCCTTGCTTGCAGTCACACACACACACACACACACACACACACACACACACACTAGCCCCCTTGCTTGCAGTCACACACACACACACACACACACACACACACACACTAGCCCCCTTGCTTGCAGTCACACACACACACACTAGCCCCCTTGCTTGCAGTCACACACACACACACTAGCCCCCTTGCTTGCAATCACACACACACACACTAGCCCCCTTGCTTGCAGTCAGTTACACACACACGTCCCCTTACTTGCAGTCACAGACACCCACTAGCCCGCTTGCTTGCAGTCACAGACGCCCACTAGCCCGCTTGCTTGCAGTCACACGCACCCACTAGCCCGCTTGCTTGCAGTCACACACACACACACACACACACACACTAGCCCCCTTGCTTGCAGTCACACACACACACACACACACACACACACACACACACACACACACACACTAGCCCCCTTGCTTGCAGTCACACACACACACACACTAGCCCCCTTGCTTGCAGTCACACACACACACACACACACACACACACACACACACTAGCCCCCTTGCTTGCAGTCACACACACACTAGCCCCCTTGCTTGCAGTCACACACACACTAGCCCCTTGCTTGCAGTCACACACACACACACTAGTCCCCTTGCTTGCAGTCACACACACACACTAGCCCCCTTGCTTGCAGTCACACACACACACTAGCCCCCTTGCTTGCAGTCACACACACACACTAGCCCCCTTGCTTGCAGTCACACACACACACTAGCCCCTTTGCTTGCAGTCACACACACACACTAGCCCCTTGCTTGCAGTCACATACACTCACTAGCCCCCTTGCTTGCAGTCACACACACACACTAGCCCCCTTGCTTGCAGTCACACACACACACACACACACACACTAGCCCCCTTGCAGTCACACACACACACACACACACACACACACACACTAGCCCCCTTGCACACACACACACACACACACACACACACTAGCCCCCTTGCACACACACACACACACTAGCCCCCTTGCAGTCACACACACACACTAGCCCCCTTGCAGTCACACACACACACACACACTAGCCCCCTTGCAGACACAGACACACACACACACACACACACTAGCCCCCTTGCTTGCAGTCACACACACACTGTGGCCCCCTTGCTTGCAGTCACACACACACACACACACACACACACACACACTGGCCCCCTTGCTTGCAATCACACAGGAACAGACCAAAAGTATGAGCCAAACATTCCAGACACTGACACACAAACACACACACTTTCTCCTGCAGCCATTAAAGTAAACTGAGAACACAGTTTCTGTTAAATAAGTAAGGCACACACTTTCTCCTGCCTGTAAGCCAATATGTACATGAAAGCACATTTTATCCTGTAACTATTAAAAACAAAAGCAGTTTCTCTGTTAAAGCACACACTTTCTTGCTCTGGCTGTAAGCCGATATGTACACACTAAAAGCACATTTTCTTCTGCGACTATTAAAAGTAAAACGAAAGCGGTTTCTCATGAAGCACAAACTTTCTCTCATCCGGAAGCCAATATGTACATGAAAGCACATTTTCTTCTGCTGCAACTGTTACGAAAGTAAAACGAAAGCAGTTTGTTAAATAAGCAAAGCACACTTTCTTGCCCTGCCTGTAAAACAATATTTACACACTGAAAGCACATGTTCTCCTGCAGCTGTTAAGAGTAAAACAACAGCAGTTTCTCCTTAAATAAGCAAAGCACAAGCTTTCTCGTCCTGCCTGTAAGCCAATATGTACCTGAAAGCACATTTTATCTGGCAACTATTAAAAAATAAAGCAGTTTCTCTGTTAAAGCACACACTTTCTCGTCCTGCCTGTAAGCCAATTTGTACATGAAAGCACATTTTCTCCTGCTGGCTGCTACAACTGTTAAAAGTAAAACGAAAGCAGTTTCTCTATAATTAAGCAAAGCACACTTTCTTGCCCTGCCTGTAAGCCAATATTTACTCACTGAAAGCACATGTTCATCTGCAGCTGTTAAGAGTAAAACAGCAGTTTCTAAGCACAAGCTTTCTCGTCCTTCAGGCTGCAACTGTTAAAGTGAAAGTAAAACAAAAGCAGTTTCTCTTTAAATAAGGAAAGCACAAGCTTTCTTGTCCTGCCTGTAAGCCAATAAGTACATGAAAGCACATTTTATCCTGTAACTATTAAAAACAAAAGCAGTTTCTCTGTTAAAGCATACACTTTCTTGCTCTGCCTGTAAGCCGATATGTACACATTGAAAGCACATTTTCTTCTGCGACTATTAAAAGTAAAACAAAAGCGGTTTCTCATTAAATAAGTGAAGCACACATACACTTTCTCTCATCCTGAAACCAATATACAGGAAAGCACATTTTCTTCTGCTGAAACTGTTAAAAAAGTAAAACGAAAGCAGTTTCTTGTTAAATAAGCAAAGTGCACACATTCTCCCTGTCTTTAAGCCAACATGTACACTGTAAGCACATTTTCTCCTGTAGACCTGCAACTGTTAAAGCAAAACAAGCACACTTTCTCTGACTCTGTTAAATAAGTCAAGCTCTTCTGCCTGCAATGAAAATGTAAACGAAAGCACAGTTTCGCATAATCAAATATAACCGTTACCTGCCTAGTGTCTACAACCGTTAAATAAGAAAACTGAAACAAAAGCACAGTAATCACAAAAACGTAGCCTGCAGCTTAAATAAATTAAAGCTGCAGCAGTTTGTCATATAGGTTTACTGTTTATACTTTACCTGGAGGAGGAGAGAAGATATAGGAATAAATTTTGCGGTCTGCACACACATACCGTTCTCTAGAAGCTGGCATCATCACACACAGCATGCGCGTGATGACATAGGGAGTTATTTAAAAAATAAATAAATAAATAAGAAACAAGAAATTCGGAAATTAAAGAGGCATGGCCCCTGCAAAAGTGCCCCCTGCCGCTTGGCGCCCTGAGGCAATTGCCTCACTTCGCCTCTCGTAGTCACGCCACTGTTTGACCCTACTACAACCAATTTAAAAAGTTTGGAAACCTACTAAACACAAAGACTTAATATATATAGCTAAACACATCCTAATTAAACAACTGGCTGCTAACTGGGATAACAATAACTAATAAAAATACATACAAAACATTTTAACATCCCCCGACCTTCTGACTTGACAATACACACAACGATTTTACTAACAAAACCAAACGGAGACAAAAACAATTAAAATAACCAGCCAAACGCCATAAAATATAATCTAAACACGAGACCGCAATTAAACACAGCGCGCCACATTTATAACCATTAAGTCTACGAGTGTGCACTTACAAAATAAGGAAAAAATTATCAAGGCTAGAAACAAATATACTGCAAAAATACACTTATATACACAAAGACTTACCTGTGAATTATCCCAACGATGGAGAAAACACACTTGTTGCTAGTCCTTCACAAGAAATGGAACCGACAGGATTTACTTCAATGTAAAAGAAGTTCCACACGGCAGCTAATCCCTTTTATTAAGGTAATAGTGGGCTGGCCAAGGCAGCGATGACATCACAATGTGGGAGGATCACAGGAGCATGCAAATAAGGCAGAGTTGACGTCAGTTTGGAGGAGGAAACTTCTCAGGATCTACTCGAGAAGGTAAGGCAGATGTGACATCACTATTTATGAGCCGACTGCACATTTTTTATTTTGGTTCTAATCCGGAAACTGAAATAGTACGGAGAGTTAGGTAGCTGAACTATAAATCAGCATACAGAATTTTATTAAAAAGCTGCTGTTAATTTTTTTTTGGCCTGTAGTACATAAGGGGGACTTAAGGAAACACCAGATAGAGCTAGTGGATTTGATATCCCGTTGTTTTCCTTTAAGAGAAACAACTTCATTAAGACCTGGTATTTTATCAGCATTAAGAGACAGAATCCATTTTTGCTCTGCAGATTCTATGCGATTCCTAAGATCTCCCCCTCTCAAACTCTCAGGAATGATCCCTAGCACAAGGAATTAAAATTATGTTCCTGTCCAAGGCACATAATATGCTTAGCAAGGGCATTGGTGTCTTTCTTGTTTCTAATGTCTCTCCGATGTTCCATCACCCTGTCTTAAAAAGCATGGCAGAAAGTGCAGTAACTAAAATAAACAATGTTCTTAGTCCTGCAATCAGAATAAAAGTTTGTGCCTATTTTAAAGTGCATATTAGGGTGCATGTAAGTAGGACTAGAGTGTATAAACTTGCGGGTTGTGCAATTCCTGCCTTTAAAAGTACCATGCCTCTCTGACTGTAAAACCTTGTTAAAAGTAGAAGTATTGTAGCACAGTTGCCTTTTCAAGGATCTGTTATTTTTAAAAGAAAAGTGTGGAACAGTATCTATGGCATTTCTTAATTCATCTACAGTATCCAAAATGCCCCAGTTCCTTTTGACAATATCACATATACTACTAACATCAGAAGAATATGTGAGAGGAAACCTAATCAATCCTGTCCTTTGTTCTGTAGCTATGGCTTCAGTGTTAGGTGCAGCAGCGTAATAAGGCCTGCATTTGCCCCCTCTCTCTTTATACGCATCAGTAATACAACTGTCAATATCCTTTTCCTTGTAGCCTCTATCTAGAAAAAAACATTTTCAAGGTCTCCAGGGCCTCTGCAAGCTGTTCGTCATTATTATGGAGTCTCATGACCCTGTACACCTGCCCCTTAACAACATTTCGGGTAACATGCCTAGGATGCATGCTATCTCTATGGAGCAGATTATTCATTCTTGTGGGTTTCCTATAAATACTAGTTACGAGGCTAGTCAAATCAGTTTTGTTCACCTTAACATCAAGAAATTCAGTTTCATCAAAAGAATATTTAAAAGTAAATCTTAAAAAATCTGTAGACTGATGTAGGAACTCTATAAACTGTGTGAAACTCTCAAATGACCCCCTCCACAACAGAAAAATATCATCAACAAATCTTACATACCATAAGATATGTTCAGAGAAGCCCTCAGCTTGAAATAATATGTCTCTCTCCCATAACTCGAAGTGGAAAGAGATGATGATGAAACAAGCAGAAAGTTTAAGATACAAGTAGAGACTGGGAGTTTGGATGCAGACCTTTAAGGAGAATAACAATAATCATAAAGAATATTATATTCATACAGTAGCAGAAAGTATGCTAAGAACTAACCCAACACGGGAATGGAGAAAGGATATTCTGCCAATAGGAATGACTGCAGTTATGGTTGCAGACAATAGGCAAGAGGGGGCCGGAATTTATTGGAGAAAACTGGCAAAGGAATTAAGGTATTGGGAGCAAATAACTAGAGAGGAAACAGTAATAGAATGGGAAGATGCAAAGAACTTATTTGGACTGCAGGTGAGAGATTGCCTTCCCTATCAAGGATTGATATCAGAGTATAGGCAAAGGGAAAGAAATAGGAGGCCCTAAATGAAAGACCAGCACTGGTAGAGTGTTTAGTAGAATCTAGAACAGAGGTTGCTGTTAAGAAAGGAATAATTAGTAGAGCATATAAAATATTGCATAAATATAAGAATCAATCAGAGTAGGTTATAAAGGATTGGGAAGAGAGATTAGATAAGTAATTAACAAAAAAAACAGGGGGGGTATATATATGTCTCCCAAATATGCAACAAAGTCTAGAAGATTTGGGATCTTTGCTTGGAAGTATTTACATAGGTATTTTTATATCAGAGTAGACTTCAAAGAAATTTTCCTCAGGTAAACAGCAAATGTTGGAGGTATAATAGGGAAGAAAGAGGTAACTGGAAACATATTTTCTGAGAGTATAATGGGTTGGCAAATTTTAAAGATTCCCTGCAGACTGCTCTGATGGAGATGGTGGTAACTAAGGAAATTACTTTTTTTGACCTACGATATAGAATCAGAATTACACAGACATAGTAAGGCCTTGCTGAGTCTAACTATGATGACGGCCAGAAAAGCAATTACTAGAAAATGGAAACCAGAGTCTAAGCCAACTTTACTAGAAGTAGTAAAGATAGTAACAGAGATAAAACAATTGGAATCTTTAGAAAAAGATAGGAGCAAGTTACATAGGAAAAAATGGGAAGTGTGGGATAAATACATGGAGAGAATCAATGAGGTTTAAAAGAGGGCAGGATTTGAATGAGCTATGTAATGGTTGCTTGACAATGACTGGATATATTATAAGTGATGTATAATGTTTGCAGCTACAGTTGCATCAGCATGATTTGTAATGTATAATGCTTGCGATTGAGGTTGTGTCAGTATGGTTTATTTTCATTTACATAAATGTAAGATTGCTTATGTCATATGTGATAATTTAATAAAGATGTTTCTTGTTTAAAAAACTAAAGGCTCTGAGCCCAAAAATAATTGCTACCTTTTCCCCCAAAAAATTATGGTACTAGCTCCATCCTGGATGGCATTTACTTTTAACGTTGCTGACTTATTCACTTCAAAATATTTCCTTGTTAGTGTTTCTCTTATTAAATGTTTAAGCAATTAAAAACTATTGATTTCATTTTCTCACTCACAGGTTTCACACCATGAAACATTAAACCATTACCCATATATTGTAGCTCTATAATTCTAAATTTAAAACTACTTTTGTTCATCTTAAAGTTATTCTTTCTTGGTCTCTGAGCAATTCAGTCAATTCACATCACAGCTTTTTATGACTATACTAATTTGTAATCAATAATATTATCTATACCATCAAGACATTTTATTATATTATTAACAGCTCTCTAGAATACTTCAGTTTTTGACGATACTAAATGGAAGTTTAAGAAATCAGTATCTTGTCTTAGGTAAATTAAAAGTGATTTGGTTTGACCTTTCCTAATCAAGCTCAATTTGTCAAAATCCATGATCAAGGCTAGAAAATCACTTCTGTTCTGAAACAGTAGACACCGATTATTCAGATATGTGAAGCAGTCAATGCTCTGTCAGTGCTTTACTAAGATCTTGATGAGCTATATAAATACAAAATGACTTGGTTTTCCAAAAGTAATCTTTGTGTTTACTCATTTAGTAGGCTTAGTCAATTTCTTAATCATATCTATGCATTCATTATGGTTCATCTTCTTGCATCTATTCCTAAGTGCTAATAAAACATTCCTGGGAATCTGTTATTACATACATACTTGACTCCAATTAAACTTGTCTGTGCAGTTCCTAACAAATTTTGCTGGCATGGTTGCAATATAATAGGTTTCTGGGTTCATATCCTAGAATACATCAGTGGTGAATAAAAACTCATCAAATCTTTTTTCAGCGGAGAACAGGCACACAAACTGATTGTATACACTCACTTTGGATCTTATGTTTAGAGCCTCACCTACTAAAACAACAATTAAATTGCATTTCATGAGTCTGGTAATTAAGAGGTTAATCTTAACAGACTGAAATCAAATTTTACTAGAAAATTCTGAATTACCACTGAAGAACTGGTGGTCAGTTTATTGTCAGTATTACTGTTTTTGAACAAATGGAAATTTAAAAATGGAAAATGCTTTTTTGTGAGAGACCAGGATTGGTGGGGGAGGGGATTAATAATTGCTTGTTTTTTATTTCTTTTTAAATTATTTTAATACAAAACTAATACAAAACTAATAAAAATAATTAAAAAGAAAATCAAGTCTTTTCTGGAATAGCAGACAACAATTCTTCAGCTGTGTGAAGCAGACTGTGCTCTCTTGTCATAGCTTTATTAAGATTTTGCGGATCTATATATAGCAAAAGGATCTAGTTTTGTAAGAGTATTCATGGTGTTTATCCATGTAGTAGGCTTAGTTTATTTCTTAATCATACCTATGCATTCTTTGAGGTTTATCTCCTTGCATCTGCTCCTTAATTTTTAATGGAACATCCAAGGAAAATGCATTGCGCATAAATCATCAGAACTTATTTATTTAATTTAGGTATCAATTATTAATTTATTATGCAGATTAGTGGGCTGGATCATTTTAATAATGTGTGTGTCTATGTGTATGTATAAATTAATTGTGTGTATGCATGTATGCATGCAAATATATATATTTTTCTACATTTATTTATATCTTTCTCTATCTCGTTCTTTCTCTCTCTCTATATATATATATATATATATATATATAAATACATACATAAAACAAACACATACATACACACACACACACACACACACACACACACACACACACACACACACACACACACACACACACATACATTTTAATGCAGTCAATCAACCTGTATGCTTTCAGGAGGTTGGAGAAACCGATGAACCCACAGAAAACCTGTACAGTCTTGGGAAGAACATGAAAAGAAGTCAGAAATGAATGTGAACATGTGAAATAGATACCTTAACAGTTTGTGACCATTCTGTCATATTTTATCTGAATAGGATGAATTCCTGGGAAACAGCCCAAAAAATAAATACATATTTAAACCATTTAAGCAAATTGCCAATCTGCACATTCTGACTAGATTCATAATTGTAAATGTGCATTCACAATGATGAGCAAAATGAGTCACTACAGAGTGAGCACCAATTTATTTCAACTACTCATTACTGAAGCCTCTATTCTTATTCCTATATTCACATATGAATAAATAATCAATTTCCTCATCAATGGCTTTGATTTCAGGCTTAATGCTTCATACATTTTAGCGATTATTACATTATGTTCTGTGCCACTGTTCAGTTTAAATAACACATAATGGTTATTGATTCTGAGCTTAATCTTTATTGTCCAGATTTCTGACTGAATACCTTGTCACAGATTTTCTTATTTTCTTTCACACTGCTACACCTCTGTGTACATATTCAGTGTACTAAGTGAACATAACTGATTTTTATGACTCTGCTTCACTACATGTAGTGTCTTCATCTGGACATGAGTTTCTTCTATTTTATACACTTTAGCAAAGTGATTTTCTTTTCAGAGCTTCTACACATTTAATTGCAGGACATTTCTTTCTAATAAGCTTATAGCCATATACAATGAAAAACGTAACAGCATGTTTTGTATGACTCATTGTTATTCTCCTTTTACACTTTATCTTTTGGGAAAATTTAACCACCTTTATTATTTCTTTGACCTCTCTTAACTGCCATGGTGTAACTTCACTTGCTGTACACAGATAAGTTGCTTGTTTTTACATTAGATATTATTCTGTCATATATCTGCCAATTGTGTGATAATTTCAGATTTCAAACATAACTTTGTCTCGATCAAATAAATCATGTAATTACCAAATTCACACTTTTGGCTTAGCTGCTTAATCAATTGACACACATATTAACAAACTTTTTGGACCTTGTTTCCTGTTGAAGAACAAATGGCAAAAATATAGCAGATTTGTCCTTAATGTACATTATCTCGGAATATTATTTTTCATTACAGCAATATTCACCTTTCTCCTTCTTAAAACTCAGACATGATATTTCCCTTTTGGCTCCTTCTGCTGCAACACGTAGAAAGGAAGCATATTGTACCTTTTCTGACTTTTTTGAATATACCCCTCACTCTCAAGAATAAATCAAATTTCTGGATTCAGTTTCCATGACTCTTGCCATCTTCCCCTCCCAGGTAAAAATCCTTCAGCTGTTTATTAATTGCAATCCACAACTTCTCCTTGGGTTGATAAAAATATGCCTGACCTGTGTATAAGATTAAAGGGACTAAAAACATTTTAACTGATTGTATCTTACTATCGATATCCATATAACAGAGCTTCCATTTTCTCAGTTTTTGTATTATCTTTCATTTAGTCTCTTCCCACATATCCTTAGCTGCCACACCAGAATAAGTTTTAATCTATACTTTATTTTATCATGTCCCCATAAGTATGGATATTGGTGAACCAATTCATATATGGGTACATAGTTTACTGCTTTTGCCTTTGTTTTAGCATCATTAATTTTGTATCCAGAAAAGATTTGAAACTGTCTCAATATGTTCCACAGCACTGTAATGTCCCTTTCTGGTTTTGTCAGGTATAAAATAATGTCATCTGCAAACAGAGCCAGCTTTTCTCAACTACCATACCAATTATATCCTTGAATTTCTGAGTCCCTTATTTTCTTTGTCACTGGTTCTAAATATAATTCAAATAACAAAGGGGAGAGAGGACACCCTGCCTGGTTCCTTTGCTCAAGCAGAGATTATCAGAGAGGACCCCACCCACTTTAATTTTCACCTCCAATCCCTCATATATCCTCTAAATCAACCTTATAATTTTATCAGGGAATGTAAATACTTCCATTGCTCTGCTCATAATGTCCCAGCATACTCTGTCAAATGCTTTCTCTGCATCAAGACCCAACAATAACAGTGTTATTTTCTTATTTTCTGCTTCCCTCTGGATCATCAGTATTCTGTTAATGTTGTCAAATGTTTGCTTCCCCTCTGCAAAACCACACTGATTCATATCTATCATTTTTAATCACTTTTGTCATTCTTTTAGCCATTAAAGACATAAATAATCATTGTTTAGTATTGAAATTGGCCTGTATTAAGCTGGATCTGATGGATCTTTACCCTCTTTACATATTACAGCTACCACCACTTTATTCCAGAATGTTGGTACTTCTCCTCTTTTTAAAATACTGTTAAACAAAGTCTTCCAGATCTTTATAAGTTTTTCCCCTCCTAGCTTCCAAACTTCCACAGGAATACCATCTATTCCTGGGGACTTTCCTGTAGATTGGTTATACATCACAATTTTTATCTCATCTTCTCCTATCCTAACTGTTAGTAACAGAGCCTCTTCTACCTCTAACATTGGCATATTTAATTCTTCAGTAAATATTTCCATTTGTACCTTTTCTTGATTTCCATATTTCTCTCCTTTCTACAAACTTTCATAGAATTTCCAAAATATTTCTAAGACTTCTACAGGATCCCTTGTTATCTTCCTTGTTATAGACTCCCTACACTTGGGGACAGCCCTTTCTACTTTCTATTGCCTGAGCCATTGTGCTAAAAGTTTTTGTACTCTAGAGTTATTATCAAAAACCAGTTGCTTAACAGCAATTTTTCTAAACTCATGCATATTATCGAGGTAATCCCATATTTTCTGTTTAGCATTCTGCAGCTGCTCCTCTTGTTCTGCAAGATTCCCCATATTTTTCAATACTTTAACATTTGTCAGTCCCTCTAAATAATTCTTGTTACTTCTTAACCATATCTCCCTTTCTTATATTTTCACCCTATTTTTAAACTCCACTTTAATTTGTATCCCACTCCCTACTTATATTTTCAGAAGAAATTTCTATGTTCTCTAATACTCTTTCTTTTTTTTTTGCATTTATCTGTGAGACCATTAATGTTTAAAGACATTATAGAAAGTATCATATTTTTGAGAGATTAGTATTCCCACCTTTTATGTATAACAGCTTTTTTGTTAAATGTCTATTTTCAGCTTTTGTGTTACATGCATGTACTGTTTGGCAGGTTAATCTTTTTACAGTTGTTTCTTGTCACCTCCATTTGAGCCTGTCACATCTTACAGCACTTTTTGTTTTACTGAACACCCTCAAATACACACACACACACACACACACACACACACACACACACACACACACACACACACACACACACACACACACAAAATACCCCAAAAAACCTATTAACTTAATAACACACAAAACTATGCACATCTTCAAATTTTGAAGTTTTACCCTCCTAACAGGAACAAATGTTCCAAACTGACAGCCACACACACAGATTCAAGCTAACCTAAAATAAAGATTATCCATGCTAAGATGCGTTGTATAGCCTGTGGTTCTATTAAGTGCTGTCTGGTTTTGTCTTACTTTATAGCTCTGGGAAAATACTTGAATGCTTTCAAAAAACATTATCTCCAAGCCATTTCTCTTTATCAGATTGTCTGATAGAGATATGAGAACCAGACACAAAACTCTTTACTATAAAAAGCCTTATAATATTCAATTTACTTTTTCACTTACTTGTTTTCTCATTAAGCATGCTGCTAGGTTAACCTAATGGCCCTAATTCAGTCCTTCCCCTATGCAAGAATGAGAAAAAGCACACTAAGTTTTCTTTTGTTATGCATGCTGTTTTAACCAGCTCCTTTTTTTTGTTACATTGCAGCACCTACATTTCTTAAAACTGAACAAGGAGAAAGAGAGAAGTACAGACAAGGATGACTGCAATTAGGGATATAGACAAAAGGCAAGTGGGCTGGAATTTATTGGAGAAAACTGGCAAAAGAACCAAAGTACTGGGAGCAAATAACTAGAGAGGGAAAGGTAATATAATGGAAAGTGGCCAAGAATTTATTTGGACTGCAGGTTAGAGATTGCCTTCCCTATCAAGGATTGATATCAGACTATATGCAAAGAGAAATAAATGGGGGGATCCTAAACAAAAGACCAGCACTGGTGGAATTTTTAGTAGAATCCAGAACAGAAGCTGCTATTAAAAAAGGAATAAGTAGAGCATATAAAATATTACATAATAGGTTCATAGGTTCATATGTTCATACTAGGCTATCTGCCCTAGGGCATTTATAAGCCTAGCCAGAATGTGTTTGGCTTTCGCCACCCATTTTAAATTTATTTTGCTATGCCGTTTTTCGAGGTTAGTATACTGTGCCTCTGTCTAACAGTGACACAGAAGTGATACCCGGGGTAAACCTACGATCTCCCATCCACTCATCAAGATTCCTCTTGAAGAGAGTCAATGAGGGACTCTGCCTAACCTGGACTGGGATTTTATTCCAGAGTGAAGGGAGCCTCTGGGTTATGAATCTGTCCCTCCAGCATGTCCTATTTATTTCAGTGCTTAGGTTCAAGTCTCGAGCCAGTAGCTCGATGGGATTTGGATTTTCTGAGGTGCAGCATGTCCATTAATTCCGGGTTGGACATGGCTTTATACTTCAGGCACAGATCGCCTCTGAACAGGCGGTATGCCACTGAGTAGAGCTGGAGTTTCTTTAACCGGGCAGCATATGGCATCTGTTTGAGCCCTTTGATCCTCTTGGTGAGGTACTTTTGGGGTCTTTCCAGTTGCTGCAGGTGTCTGGTAAGGTACATCCCAAAAGGGGCATTGTACTCAATTATGGGCCTGATGAGGGATGAGTAAAGAGGCACGATGACCTCCCCTGATCTAGATGTGAATCCCTTCATGATTAGGTGGGCTATATAAAATGTTTTTCTAACCACTTTGGCCATGTGGTTGTCAAATGAGAGATTACTATCAACTTGGGTCCCCA
Source organism: Protopterus annectens (assembly GCF_019279795.1). Classification (NCBI taxonomy): domain Eukaryota; kingdom Metazoa; phylum Chordata; order Ceratodontiformes; family Protopteridae; genus Protopterus; species Protopterus annectens. The sequence goes on along the minus strand of NC_056739.1, from coordinate 1,094,179,462 downwards.
GGTCCCTAATTACTTCTTCTGTACTCAATGGATTTCCACCTATGGGGTAATTTGTGGGCACTTTGTTTTTGCCAAAGGGGATGACTATACACTCTTTGGCATTTAGCTTGAGGCCATGGCTCTGGCACCAGTTGTCTGTTTCTATGAGGCCCTTTTGGAGGATGCTTGTGTCGGCTGGAGAGTCGATTATGGCGCCCAGTTTGCAGTCATCTGCGAACTTGGTCAGCCACAGTCCTTCCGTGTTGGCCTGTACCTCCGAGAAATATATACCGAACAAGAGAGGTCCCAGGACTGAGCCTTGTGGGACACCACTTGTAACTGGTTTGGAGTCTGACATGGCTCCAGCAATTCTAACCATGTGGGTTCTGTCCTTGAGCCAGTTTGCAATCCATCTAGTGACATAGGGGTTTATATTTAAGCTGGTGAGCTTATCTATAATGCCCGAGTTGGGTATTGTATCAAAGGCTTTTGCGAGGTCCAAGTAGGCTGTGTGGACCACCTTCCCCTCGTCAATGGCCTTGGTGACTGTTTCAAAGAAATCAACCAGGTTTAAGAGGCAGGATCTGCCCTTAACAAAGCCGAACTGGGTAGGATCCAGTGTTTGTAGGTCCCCAATATCTTTATTTATGAGGTCCATGATGATCCTTTCCATAGCTTTGCAGACCAAGCTAGTCAGGCTTATGGGGCGATAGTTTCCAGGATCCGTTGAGGCACCACCTTTATGGAGAGGGACCACTGTTGCTGTACGCCACTCTTTGGGCACATATCCTGTAGTAAGGCTGAGATTGAACAGTAGTTTTATGTTTGGGTTTAGCTCTTCTTTGAGTTCATGTAGGACGCAGCCCGGGACACCATCTGGTCCCATTGATGCTGTGTTTTTTGCTTTGGAGAGGGCGGCTCTTACCTGAGCATCTGAGATGTCAGGGGGGCAGCACTCTGCTGGGATAGATATTTGCCCTTTTGGTGAGGAGAGGGGGGAGAAGTTTGCGCTGAACCTGTCAGCTAGGATGTTGGCAATGTCTATGGGTTCGGTGTATTTTTTGTCATTTTGGACTAATTCTGAGCATATCTGGGAATTACCACCCAGGTTCCTAACATAACTAAAGAAAGCCTTGTGATTATCCCTAGTGTCCTGTGCAATTTTTCTCTCGAAGCTGGCCTTAGACAATTTTATGTGTGCCCATAGTTTTTTGCTAATACTGATCAGTGATGCCTTCCCTTTTTGGGATTTTGCTTTATCATTTAGTAGCTTCCTCCTTCTATTGTATAGTTTGTTTATGGCTGGGGTCCACCAGACAGGACGTCTGCATTTGGAGGATTGGGTCTTGGTTTTATTTGGGATCAAGATGATCCATGCATTCCTGAAGGTGTTCATAGAATGCGTTTATAAAGGATTCTGCGGTCTGGGCCGTATTTTCCACAGGCCCGGGGCTTTGAAGGATTCCACCTCAGTTTTGAGGAGTGTAAAATTTGCTTTAGAGAAGTTTTTCACTGTGGTTTTCTGGGCAGGGGTGGGGTCGGATGTGAATATCCAGTGAGATTAGTTTATGGTCTGATCTTACCAGTGAGGGATACACTTCTGGTCTGGAGCATAGAGTCCCCATGTTGGTGATGATCAGGTCCAGTATGTTTTCCCCTCTTGTGGGAGTGGTAACAAGTTGTTCCATAGCATTTGAGTTTATAAATTCTAGGAACCTTTGGGCTAGGGTGTTGGAGCTAGAGTAATGCTCCCAGTCTATGTTTGGGTAGTTGAAGTCGCCCAATATAATGGTGTTTGGAGAGACCTTCATATTTTCCAGTGTTCTCAGGAAGGCCGAGTGGGGTTCCTGGGTTTGGGAGGGTGGTCTGTAGCAGTCTATAAACTGGAAGGCAGTTTTACCCACTGTTAGTTGCACATGGATAGTCTCTGATGCTTCGTGCTTTGCCACCAACCTGGAGGTGTGGGTATCTTTGATGAATATCGATACTCCACCTCCTTTTGTGGTTTGGTCCAAGTTTTGGGGCCGAAAAGCATGGTATGAGGTATAACCTGGTAGTGCTGGGGTGCTCTCGAGCCCTGAACCAGGTTTCTGTTACTGCACAGATATCAATGTTCTCCATGCTAAGGAGAGTTTCGAGTGCGTGCATCTTGAGGTTTAGACTTCTGGCATTGAGTAGCATTACTCTTAGTTTCTTATCCCTTGTGTTACCTATGGAGGTGGGTTTGTCTTTTGAGCCTTGCCTAAATAAGGCACTATGGGGTAGCAAGAGCCTTTGCCAATATCCAAAGCCCAGGGTGACAGGTGCAAGCCGTCCCTAGCGAAGCATCATGGCTTGTCGAGCATATCATCCCAAGCTGACAGGCATTGGATCCCCTTTGAATGACACCAGTACTTAAGCCAATTGTTGAAATTGATCATCTTGTCTTCATATTGTGGCATCATTCTTGGTGAGGGTAAGATGCTACTCAAGGTCAGGGTCATACCGGCCTGGGCTACATGCTCAGAGAGCTCCTTTATGTCTCTTTTCATGTAGTCCAGGGAGGTACGTCTCAGGTCATTCACACCAGCATGGACAATGACTGAGTCATATTTGTACTTGCCTTGGAGTGACCTGAGTGCTTGTGTTATGTGGCAGATCCTAGCACCCGACAGGCTGCTCACCGTGACCCTCTCCTTGTTCAGCCTGGTGAGCGGGACGTCAGTGTGCCTGACGATAAGAGTCACCTATTACAAGTGTATCAGGTGTGTTGTTTAGTCTTAAGGGCTGTGACTGTTTGGCACACTGGCTTTGTGAGATATGTGTTGCACGTGTTTTGTTTTGGGGTAGCGGCTGCTTGGGTGTCTGCTTTGGAGGTCTCTGCTGCTTCGGCAGATCTTTATTTAGAGCCTCCGAGTATGTTTTTGTGTGATTATGTGTTTGGTTTGCTGTCGTGGTAGGTCTATGTGAGACTGGAATTGTAGTGAGTGTGGTTTCCTTCTCCTCCTGACTGGTTATGCCAGTACTGAGTTGAGAGAGCTTGGCCTCCAGTTTGGCTATATGATTGCATCTCTCACATGTGTTGGAATTTGTTAGGAGGAGGAGAGGGTTGTCTGTGTACATGAGGCAGTTGTAACATTGCCTCAAAATTCCCAGATTCACCAGCTGAACCGGAGAGGAGATTGACAACTGACCTTTGGACATGTTAGAATAATATTGGGAATTCCTTAATAATTGAAAACCAGGGCCAGTGGGGAGTGAGGGTGTAGTGCTTTTAATTTTTAGTGCTGACTTATATAATTGCTTTAGTGAGCAAGTGCCAGGTAACTTAAGTGCAATGTGTTATAGGTAACTTAAATGCAAAAACGACAAACAGTAACTTTCTTTCAAGTGAAACAAGGAAATAAGTACAGTAAGCAATGCAGATATCACTAGTGATCCACAGAAGCGCTGAGAAGCCGCATATTAGGTGGAATTAGCATTACAGGGAAATAACAAGCAAACAAACAACAAGCATATAAACAAAGCTATATTCAGCAGACCTGGATCTAGTCTATGCTACAGCAAACAAGGTGTACCAATTTCAGTAAGATACAGTTCAAATATTCAGGCACTATAAACCTTTAACCAGAAATTCCCAGCTCAGAAGGGCAGAGTCCAGCCTCTTCTCCCACAAGAGTGCAGACCACAAACCTTCTTAATGTAAAATAACTGGCCTGAAGCCCAAGTGCTTAAACCAGAACTAATACACTTTAAGAATAACAGACACTGGGCTCTCAATCAGCAGTTCCCAACTTAGAAGGATGAAAGCTACTTATAACTTATAACTTATACTAATAACTATAAAAAAACAATCAGAGGTGGTTAGAAAGGATTGGGAAGAGAGACTGGATAAGCAATTCACAAAAAAACAATGGAAGGATATATGTATGTCTTCCAAATAAGCAACAAAACCTAGAAGATTTAGGATTTTTGCTTGGAAATGTTTACATAGATATTTTTATACCTCAAGTAGACTCCAGAGAATTTTTCCTCAGGTAGACAGCAAAGGTTGGAGGTGTGATGGAGAAGAAAGAGTTACCTGGGGACATATTTTCTTGGAGTGTGATGGTTTGGTGGACTTTAAGGATTCCCAAACACCAAACTAAAACACACCTGTAAGGAGGAAGGTGCCTCAAGATAAAGTCACCAATAAAACAATAGAAGCACCAAAAAGATCACTGAAGACCAGGTGCTAATATAAAGGAAATTGTGTGAGGGGGTACTGTTATCTGATGAAGTCCTGGCTGTAAGGGATGAAAACATGGTGACTTGTTAAAGCATTAATATTTTGTATAATAAAGTGCTTTTTACATTAACCTCTGCTTTGGTTCTGGTCTTCAGTGCCCTTTTTGGTGCTTCTATTGTTTTATTGGAGACTTTAAGGATTCCCTGTGGGATGCACTGTTGGAGGTGCTGGGTGGGTGGATTGGTATGATGAGGGAGATTATTTTTCTGAGCTATGATCCAGAATCACAATTTCCTAGACATGGTAAGGCCTTGTTGTGTCTAATTATGGTGGCCACCAAAATAGCAATTACTAGAAAGGGGAAATCAAAATCTAAACCATCTATATTATAAATAGTGAATACAGTAACAGAGTTAAAACAACTGGAATTGAGATCTTTAGAAAAGGGTAGGACAAACTACATAGGAAAAATGGGAATTGTGGGAACAGTACATACAAGGGAGGAATGAGGTTTAAAAGAAGGCGGGAGTTAAATGAGCTATGTAATGTTTGACTGAAAATGACTGGGTAGATTATAAGTGATGTATAATGTTTGCAACTAGAACTGTGTCATTATGGTTTGTGATGTAAAATGCTTGCAACTAAGACTGTGTTGGTGTGGTTTGTTTTCATTTATATAAATGTACGATTGCTTATGTCATAAGTAATGGTTTAATAAAGATGTTTCTTGTTTAAAAAAGGGGCAAGAATTTAATAATTTATGTAATGTTGCTTAGGTTATATGATATATAGCAATATAGTATGTGAAGTAATGTTGGTTAATGTTAATTTGTTAATACAGTTTGATTACTTTTGCATAAATGTAAATTTGCCTATGTCACAAATGATAATTCAATAATGGTATTTAAAAAAGGAGAAAAAGAGAAGAAGGGAGAAAGAAACAAAAAGAAAAAAACGGGAGCACCTATTTACATTAGTATCCACATTACACTTAAGACTAACTGAAAAAACTTTAATTCATGACATGCAAACAAAATCATGCACCATTTAAATAGTACTGTTAAGAAAAAAATTGTTTTACTTACAGTTAACTTTCTCCCTCCTCTTCCCCTCTCCTGAGAATTTTTCCAAAATTTAATGACACAAAGTTTGGCATATGCTTTAGAGTCCCCTACAAGTTTAACAAAGTCCAAAGAACTCCAATATTTCCAGATTTTCTTGTTCTGTCATGTTTTACAAATATAATTATTACTTTGTAATCCCACATTTGTCAATTTTCAAATTACTGATTTTATTCTCCAAACATTAATGACATGAAGTAGGGCATATGCTTTAGAGTCCCCTACAAGTATAACAAAGTCCAAGAAAGTCCAATATTTGCAGATTTCCTTTTTCTATTCCTGTTTATCTCCTTCTCCCAAACCCTGTCTCTGTTTCATTTCCAGTGTACTCTTAATTATTTTAGTCAATTCTTGTGCTTTTCTCCCTCTCAAGCATCTCCCATTGAAACACTGGAAAAGGTTACAGTGACACAGTCTCTCTGTGGTCTTTATTACCAGAAGAATAAGAAGCAGAATCTCCTTCTGTTTCACAGCTCATTTTTTGATGGATAGACTTTTGTATTTCTTTCTTATCATGTACTTCATCAAAAATGATTTTGTTCCTCGAGGGAAAATATTTTGAAGATAGCTTGATAGAACAGTTTGAATCTCATGCCTGTTTCTTGACAGTCCTTGAATAAAGGGATACATTTATTCCTTCAATGAGTAGTCATTTTCCACAAACACTCTGCTGTCATCCACTTTTAGTATTTTGTCCTTCTGCCACAGTTTTGTCAGAATCAACTCCTTGTGATTGTTAGATTGCATCTTTACTATTAAAGGTCTAAGTTGTTTTCTCATAACCAGGTTTGGAGCATACACATGATATGCCCTTTCAGTTAACAATTCCTGTTGTGGAATACCAGTCCAGTTGCTTATTTGTGGTTTCATAAAATTAATAGAGCCTGTTCCTTCCAGCTTCTCAGGTACAGCAGAAAACCTCAGTTTTTCCCCTGCGTACTCTGTCCTGTAATTCTATTATTTTTTTAAACATCTTTTCTTATGCAGTCTCATATTCAGACAGTCTTTTCTTCATTTTGACCTCTGAGTTTTGCAGTTTTATCACCTTATCTTAAGACATCTTATCTTATCTTATCTTAAGACAGAACATATGTGTGTGAATGAGAGGGAGGATAAAGGAATGGTGAGGATGCATGGAGTAGAGCTGGTGAAGGTGGATGAGTTTAAGTACTTGGGATCAACAGTTCAGAGTAATGGTGAGTGTGGAAGAGAGGTGAAGAAGAGAGTACAGGCAGGGTGGAATGGGTGGAGAAGAGTGTCAGAAGTGATTTGTGACAGACAGGTACAAATAAGAGTGAAAAGGAAGGTCTACAAGAGGGTAGTGAGACTAGCTATGTTATATGGGTTGGAGATGGTGGCAGTGACAAAACGGCAGGGGTCAGAGCTGGACGTGGCAGAGTTAAAGATGTTAAGATTTGCACTGGGTGTGACGAGGATGGACAGGATTAGGAATCAGTATATTAGAGGGTCAGCTCAGCTTGGACAGTTTGGAGACAAAGCTAGAGAGGCGAGATTGTGTTGGTTTGGAAATGTGCCAAGAAGGGATGCTAGGTATTTTGGGAAAAGGATGCTAAGGATGGAGCTGCCACGTAAGAGGAAAAGAGAAAGGCCTAAGATAAGGTTTATGGATGTGGTGAGAGAGGACATGCAGGTGGCTGGTGTGACAGAGCAAGATGCAGAGGACAGGAAGAAATGGAAACAGATGATCAGCTGTGGTGAACCCTAACGGGAACAGCTGAAAGAGAAGAAGAAGATCAGCTTATCTAAATATCGGTTTAAAGCGTCTTCCATTTTTCCAGCCTTTTATTGTTTGAGTTGATATACTCCATCAGTGTTTCAATTATTTTAGTCTGGTCTGTGTGCAGTTGCCTTATATTTTCCTTTAGGTTACTGGAAGTCATGTCTGGATCTTGCACTGTTTTTTTGCTGAATAGCTAGAGTACTTCTCCCAGACAGTGTTTTTTGTCACCTTTTGTAGCTAATTTTCCTTCAGGTCCTCTGTATTTCTTTTTTCCTGGCATCCAGGCAGTACACTTACTAGTTAGTTATGGACATTTACCCAGAAATCTAAGTTCACTGGCTTTCTCTGTTAGGTTTCTGTTTTTTATACTGGGAGAGCTAGAATTAAGCTGTTACTCAATGTGCAGCCATCATAGAAGTCCCAGTTCAGAGCCGTTATTGACTGAAAGTAAACATGTTCACATAAGTAAAAATGTTGCTTTAGATTATAGCTATGAAAAGTTTCTTGAATATTATATAGCAAAACACTTTAGAAACAGATCATAAGCCACTGGAAAGGGTACCACCAAGACTGCTGAGAATGTTGCTGTGATTATAGAAGAATGGATTAGCTGTATAAGTTATGAAAAAAAACAGATGCATATAAAAGATTTGCTGAGCTGTTCATGTCTGCCAAAAAGGCAAGAAAAAGTATTGGTGAGAAACTGACATTTAAGTGAATAATTCCACAGTTGCCTAAGAACAGAAAAGAAGCTAGAAACGTTTCATCAACTTACTGGAAGTGATTTTAATATGCAAATGTTTTGAGAAATGGCTGATAGAAGCTGGCCTGAATAGACAACTGCCATGAGGAAACAGCATACAGCCAATGGGATTAATTGCTTACAAGACTTGAGGTTTAAGTCAATGAGTTAAGGAAATAAATGTTATTAAAATACAAGTCACAGTTTGGAATTTTGAAGTGTAAACAAAGAATATGTGATGTGTCATTTGGCCAGAAGTGTCAGGAAAAAATGAGCAAGAAATATAATTGACTAGAAAAAATATGCTTGTCTATATTAAAGAACAGAAGAGGGTTCCTCAGAGAAGCAATAAGAAGGGGTAGTTTTTAAGTACTATGAGTACCTATGGTTGTTTATTGTTTGTGCTGCCGACAATAAGCTGCTGATGAAAAACTAAAGACATTTGTTCAAAATTAATATGTCTCATATACTGATGACATTGATTACAGAGGTTGGAACTTTGTGATAACCACTTAACTGAAAAAGAACTGTCCACAATGATATGAGAAGAAGACTCAAGTTCAACAAGATCTAGAACACTCAGAGAGACTCTGTAGGAACTATTAACTAGATGAAGTTCCTAGAGCATCAGTATCAGAAGTGCAGACCTCAAAATCCCCTATGTATATGAGTTTGGAAAGACTGCTCAGAAAGCTACCTACATATTCAGACAATTCAAGGAATGAGAATGACTGAAAGAACAAGAATATATTAATTTATTGTTGTTTTGTACTATTAAAATGATTCAGCTTTGCGTTAGTAAAATGTTTCCTTAAGAACTGTGGGCATCCATGTTTTTTTCTCTTATCTCACTCATTATTATAATTTTGTTTGCTATACTGTCTTATAATTATGTTTGCTATACTTCCTTATAATTATATTAATTGTTTTTGGAGTTTTTCTGCCTGCGCCACTGCTGAGAAAGGTATTGCATGGCCCAGATGGACTTCCCCAAATAAATAAACAAGTGTGTGTGTGAGTGTGTGTGTGTGTGTGTGTGTGTGTGTGTGTGTGTGTGTGTGTGTGTGTGTGTGTGTGTGTGTGTGTCTATCGCTGTATATTTAGATAGATAGATAGATAGATAGATAGATAGATAGATAGATAGATAGATAGATAGATAGATAGATAGATAGATAGATAGATAGATAGATAGATAGATAGATAGATAGATAGATAGATAGACGGATAGATAGACAGATAGATAGATAGATAGATAGATAGATAGATAGATAGATAGATAGATAGATAGATACACACACACACACAAAAACTACAGAGACAGATATGAAATGGGAAAATCTTTTGCTTCTAAAAATCAAGAGGAGAACACATTGATTTAGCCAGAATTTAAAGCATCAAGAGTACAAGCATAGATCTCCATTAGGTGCAAAAGGAATGTGGAAGTCAAATAGCTGGAAATTGTATTTACTCAGATATTACACATCCAGATCTAGATTGAGGGTGGAATAAAAGAGTTCCAGGGTAAAGTGGACAAAGAAATTACCAGATCAACAGACTGGTTCTACTATCAAGTCTGCTACCTTTAAATTCAAACCCAGTTAGAAGTTCAAGTCCAGATTATGGCCAAAACAATGTGTTACAAGCAATAATAGGAAAAAAACCCAAATGCATGTTCATGCAGAGGCATTCTTTAGTAATTACCACCAATTCATCATCTATCCAAATGTTAACTAACAAAGAGCCAAAAAGTTCTTCCTGATGACAAAATGTAAATTCATTAATTCCTGCTGGAAACTTGTGTCTTTTGCATTTCTTGTCAAAAACAAACAGCCAGCTCCCTAATAATAATGGGGACAAATGAAGGATAAAGCTGACAATATATGTAGACCAAAGTTCATGCAAAATCAGATCTCCATTATAAGCATGATGTCAACCTCAATTAGCAGGTCAGAAATAATCAATGGCTTGTTACAAACTGACCTCAGGTTTGTCTACAACACCTTATCTGAGATAAAAGGAAGAAATGATCCCCTAACCTGTGTAGTTGTGTCCAGTAGAAATGCTGGATACTGTATGCAGAACAAATCAACAAAGTCTGGCTTACCACTCAACCTGCAGAAGTAACTATTCATTCTGGAAGCTACCAGCATACTATAATGTGGTGATTCCATCATGGCCTGCTTTTGCTGACTCACAAAATGGAAGGTTGCTCAAACAAGTCAACATAGATTCAGAAAAACATGTTAGCTAACAATCACAGAACACTAAAAAAGCTCATCACTACAGTAAAATTGTGACCCCTGTAAAATGCAGAATACATTAGTGAAATCTGCTATCATAGAATATACTAAGGCCAGGCATTAGTTACAAAATTTTGTAAAATAAAAGCATAGTACTTAACAGAAAAGAGAATATTCATATATGACTAAAACAGGATAAAAACAAATAGATGAACATACTAGAGATTTGAAACCTTGAACTTTTAATAATTAATGTTGGAGACCTATTTACTACACAGTGCAGTAAAGCACATCAGGGCAAGTTAATAAAATATATGTTGGCTAAACTAAAAAGATCAGCCTTAGATTTTGTATATGCAGCTACTCTGTAAAATCCCTGTCAAACTTATCTCAGAAAGTGTCTTCCATTTAATTATGCGCTAATGATAAATGCAACTCTTTTTTTAAACCTAGCTCTTTTGTCAGATTCTGAATTTCAAAATATGTTAGATTCTACATTTATTAAATTTCATATTTAGGTGATGGGCTTTCGAGAAACACCACGCAGTTTCCAACTTTTATAAAACTTGATAATGCTGAAAGCTGTTTTGTGTTGTTCTAGCATTTTTCACTTTGTGAAAATATTGTTTGAGTTTAAATCTTTATCTGGACTGGGCTACACTATATGCTTATACTATCACAACCAAACTAATTATGTATTTTCTTACTCAGAATGAAAATTGTTCTGCTTGTAAAAATGTGATACAAATATAATACATACCTTTTGGGATATCAGGTTTGTTACACCATTTTGGAATCTCGTATATTATAAAGTAACAAAAATGCGTTATGTTCAAAATAATCTTGGTTGGTATGAATTTTTGGAGGACATTTAAGTGACTACATTTTAAGAGCATGGATGTCTCATTCTGATTTTACTATCCATATCAAAATATAGAACTATATGTTTAGTGCAGTTTAGAAGACATTTTGGCCAGGCATTATCTGAATTTATTCAAAAATTCATTAAAAAGTTAAAACTTAATCATAATGGCTACAAGTTGTTTAAAACCTATAAAAAGTCTTGGCCAGTGTCATTACACATATGTTATTGATTGTAAGTGTTTTCATTTTTTTCTGTAAAGTTTTATGATATTTATCAAATTTTGTAAGTTAATGGACCTTGTTTTAAATGAAAAATGTTTATGTTTAGATGTAAATTTAAATTTCTCCTCATCTATGCTAAATATGTATATTATATTATTCTAGTTGGATGTTTATGGTTGAAAAGATGCTTCCGTATACATTTGAAATAAAAAAACAATTTTCAAAAATAATATTTATTCAATAAAAAAATCAAATAGCTTCTAACAGGTAACAAGTGAATAGCTAGAATGATGGCAGCATAAAAATATAACAATGTAATACCAAACATTTGTAGGCAAATGCTGGAAAACAGCTATAAAACTGAAAGCAAATGGAAAGCAAACTATACAACGGGCTGAAATGTTCTGAATAGTGATTTCAGGGACAGATAACAATTCAGTGCCAAAGTAAAAATTAGAAAGCTCCACTAAGTGACTGGAGGCAAAGACAGACGTATTCCTAACCACTGACCTTCAGTCAGCCCTGATAGCAGTAAAACAAAGTAAATAAATCAGTTAAAACAATAAAGACAATCCACCAAGCCAAGCATATGGGAAACATATGCTTAGCTACTCCAGACAGGGCCACCAAGAGGTAACATAATACAGCCATGAAGTCACTCAACCTAGAGCAAAAATTGGACTGCTGTGTAGATGAAACAATGACAAGTCTACCAATAGCAACCAACCAAATAACGCACAGATCTTTCTGAGATATCAAAAAATAGGCAGATAGAAATAACCTTGGAATTTATCAGAAATGTGCCAGATGGTTCAAAGAATGCTAAACAGACTACATAGGACAAGAAACTGTGGTCCCCAGGAATACGGGAAGCAGTGCAAAGCACAGAACAGTTACATTCGTACATGCCACAAACAGGTGATATTGATTGATCAGCTAAATATGATATACATAGTTCTCATGTCAGCAAAAGTAACTGTGTTCTGACATTAGCTGTCACCTTACCAGGTAGCCGATACAAAACTAGAATCAAAAAGAGCAGCAATTCCAAAGCAAAGTAATACAGACAAAGAAAATATGTTATTTTAAATAAAGAAGTGTCAGTTTAAGATTGTAAGTTCATGAAATGCTGATCACAAATACAGTAAAGAAGCAGACATGTAAGGCACTGAAAGTATCTTGGTGCAGGGCAGATTTGTTAACCTAAATGTAAGAATTGATGAATTTCTGCAGCTTGCAGCTAACAGGCTGCAGTTAAAATCAAATAAAACAGTGTGATGCTTTTTGTTGAAATTTATTAAAAGCCATCAGTAATATAAAAAAATATCCAAAACTTTAACAGGCTTCAGAAAATATAAATGTAAGAGAATTTCTGCTAACACAACTACACTACCACAAATTGTGAGGTAGCCATTTCCTACTATCTGCTGAAATCAAAACATAAAATGAGATTTGATCTGCTTGCTGAGACATCACACCTGGGAACCACTTGTGACTTCCCAGGCCTAGCTAGAATGTGCACTTCAACCAATTCTTGGAATGACCTCTAATATTCATGCTGAACTTGCTGAAATTTCTGTAAATATTGTTTCTGTCTCAAAGGTAGCACCTAGATTCAGTTTGATTAGGGCATATTTGAATACATCTGCTCATGCCTGTCCAGTTGTATCACTTAATATGGTCCATTGCTGCATTAGGAATAACAAAACTTTTATCTTACACATCCAGCACTGATCTGATAGTCTCTTTGTGCCTGTTTAATACCTAATCATACCTTTCTGCTAAAGGATGCCTGTGTACATTGGCGGAATGGACTATTACATTTTCTTTAAAACACTGTCTCCTGAAGAGAGACAATTTTGCCCTGTGCATTTACCTGTTTAGAAAAATAAAAATAGGGAGGGGTGGTAGCAGATTATAATGGGGCAGTTCAAGCAGCCACCCAGGGCCCACAGCTCCGGGGGAGCCTATGGCCAGCCAACAGAATAATTTAATTAAAAAATTAAAAAAAAATCTTTTTATGTTCAACTCTGCTAAATCATTGTTAGCTTATGTGCTGAAAATAACAACCATTATTATTACAATTAAAAAAGCTAATGCAAAACATTTATTCTAGCTACTTTATAAGCATATAAGAGAACTCTATCTCTGATTACAGGCCTCTGCCCCTCATTATATTTTGGCATTGTAACTGATTCTTGTGCTAAGAATTGATAGGTACTACCTTTTATCACAATCAGATGAGGTATATACAGCAAACTGGCTATAATTGGTGATTGGAGTAGGTTTGTCTTCAAATGAAAGTAACTAACCTTCTTGTTTTCTTGGTTTAAACAGTCTGGCTTTGCAAGACTAGTGTGCATGCATGTGTAATTTAATAAGGTTTAGTTTTACCACTAATGGACATCTGAGGCATACACGATTATCAATGGGTAATGAAGCTGTCTGTGGATGAGCATGGCGGACTATGCCTGCACTAATCAGGTTAAACAGTCATTTGTCTGGCTTTGAAGGACTGGTGTGCATTTGTGTAAAACAAGTCAGAATATTTTACTATGGCCATTTTATTCATCACTATTGGGAATTTGAGGTGTACACAGTTAAATGGCTGCAACTGATAGGTCCAGACATTGGTCAAGCACAATAACATGAGTTTGGATAGTCTTAAATCAGAAAGATGAATCCAAAAAACATGGAATTGATGTCAGTATACATTATTTTAATCATTTTAATGTTATATACAGAGCAGGCATATTTTACAATTAGATGAGAAGTTGAGGATAGTAATTAATAAAGAGTTGAATGAATTTATTTGGGAAGAAAATAAGGCAAGAGTTATGTGGGAGAAGCTGATTCTCACTACAATATAAGGTATTTTATGATTACCTGATTTGAATGGATACTTTACAGCTATACAGTTAAGGATTATATACATAACACAAGCCTAAATCAAAGTGGAAGGGGATGATGATGAAACAGGGAAAAGTTGGAGAAATAAAGATAATAGGATTTTGGATGCAGTTTGTTGAGAAGAAGAATAACAAAAAACAGTAATTTATGGTGGAGTAGGGCATCAATTTAGTGGGACAGGACAGTTTGTATTGTAGGGCCTCATAACAAAACTGGATGAGGGCCCCCAAAATGTTAATACTCATCTAGCATTTTACGTGAATTTGCTGTTCTGGCAGAACATTTTGATTTTGTTTTCATTCAAAATGTTTTCAGTCAATTATGTTCACCAGATGCCTTTACTAGGAAAATTCATTCAATGAATAGTATTCAGTCAAAGTCAGACTTTATAATTCATGAATGCCTTTGCTATGAATTGATTCAGAGCAAACATTTAAATCTTAAGATTTTGCTTTTGCATCTGCTTACATTCACAGTTTGCAGACTCACTGGCTGCACTGAAAAAAATAGTATAAATGTCAGTGCCGATCATACATTTGTGGTTGAGTTCTACTGCTTATAATTTAGCAATCTGAAAAGTAAGGCATTCCAGATCCTTTGCAATAAACGTAATGCTAATTTTTACAATGCAGACACACAGACTGAATTTGGCTGTGAGGTGGTTGACACACAGGCTGTTGTCTTCAGCTGACATTTACCACAAGGCAAAGTAACTGTTTCATAACCTGATACTTCTAGTTTCATATCAGGGTAAGATGCCTAGGCTGATAGTTTTGCCTCGCCTACCTCAGACTGCAGCTCGACATATCTGAAATACATTTTATCTCAGCAGTTTGTTGAAGGACAGCTAATAAACAGTAAACTCGATACTGAAACTGTACTTTTATTGAAGTTTGAAAAATATTTTAAACAATATCAACACAAATAGAAGTCCACTTTCAATAAAACAATAAAGTTATTGTAATGAATGCGTGCCTGACACTGATAAAAAAAGCAAAGTAAGTTGGTGAAAATAAAAGTTAGCACAAAAAAAATCTATCCCTGAATTTTAGTAAATTGTTTTGAATAAATAATAGTTCAAGGACCTCCAAAAATAGGATTTGGTTTTAAAATCCTGCCGCCAGGAAGGCAACGGGTTGTATAATACCAAAGCCTATTAAACAAAAGATTGATGGATGGATGTTTTTGGGCTGATCCATGGAAGTGCAAATAGCCCATCTGCAGCAGGCTGAAACTGTCAGACCCTAGAACATAGAGGATTGACACCTCCTTTAGGTAGAGAGGAACTCGCTTGTGTGGAGTTTTATAACAAAGAATGAGAATCTTAAATTAAGACTGAACCACAACATTCAGTTACTAACATTCCTACACTCCAGGGGAGATGTGATCATATTGGTAAGCACCATCAACATTGTGGGTGCAGAATTTAGTACCATCTGCAAGTGGGCGAAGTCAGTGTTAGAGAGTCCCAGGTTCTAATATTACAAAAGTCAAACTACAAAGACAGCAGTGCAGTCATTGTAATCAATATAATTTCATCCAAAATGGAGCTACTCCATAGATTACAGAAAGGTAAAAATAAAATTATACTGTTCTCTTTTCTTAAAGATACAGTGGTTTTGATGTTGGCTATCAAAAGTCGAAGTGGGATATGAGGTTTAAACCCTCTTCAAAAGTAGAGATTTTTCACAAAGTACAGTTTCCAGGGAAGAATTCTGTCAGCTTATTTTATTCATTCTTTTCTGCTGATCACATATGTAATATTTGTTTGTGCTTTTTTGCCTGATATTTTAGATGTATTGTAACTAGCTGTTAGCATTGTTAAATCTGTTACTACAGCTGATTGTTTTCTTCTAATAACTCAACTGTTTTGTACAGCACATAATTACTGTATGGTGTTGTACTGTAAAAAAAGTTTAGTTAAGATCTCAGTAACTCTGTACTTATTCTGCACTTTAATCATTGGAGCTTTGCTTATGGTCGTCTATCAATATACTACATCAGTAAGCTCTCTTTAAATTTGTTCACACACACACACACACACACACACACACACACACACACACACACACACACACATGCATACTGGATGACATAGCAAATCTACTGACTGATAACTTTAGCTCTAACTTCACCTTTCAATACACCCTGTGTCCAGGACCTGCTCCCTGTTGATCAGCTATCAACAGGGAGCAGGTCCTAGAGG
Organism: Protopterus annectens; assembly: GCF_019279795.1. Taxonomy (NCBI): domain Eukaryota; kingdom Metazoa; phylum Chordata; order Ceratodontiformes; family Protopteridae; genus Protopterus; species Protopterus annectens. The sequence continues at coordinate 1,094,163,230 of NC_056739.1, read as the reverse complement.
TGCTTGCTTAGTCCAAAAACTTTGCTTCAATGGGCCCCAACAATATCCTTGGTTGCCTCCTAAATGTCTAAAACATGACCTAGAAGGACCACTTAAGGCATGCCTCAGCTGCAGCCTTAAAACAGGTTACATGCCAGGTGAATGGAGGGCCACAACAATCATCCCTCTTCATAGGGGTGGACCATCAACTGACCACAGGCACTACAAACCTGTCAGTCTGACAAGTCTGACATGCAAAGCCATAGAATGAATTATTGTGGAAATGATCAACAAGGATATTGGCAACCTACAGACACTGGACCCATCCCAGTTTGGTTGTTAAGGGAAGGTTTTGCCTACTTAACCTGATAGACTTTTTCGAGAGGGTCACCATGGCTATGGATACAGAGAAAATGGTGTGTACTTCCTATGTTGACCTGGTAAGATGCTCAATACAATACCCCATTCAGATATTGATGACAAACTTTCAGGACAAGGCATAAGTCCCTACATAACTCACTGGATTGCCAGCTGGCTTATAGATAGGGCCCAAGAAGTCAGGATCCATGAGACCACATCTACCAAAAGATCAGTCACCACCAGGAGAGTACTCCAGGGCTCTGGGCTGGGCCTGTTTCTGTTTGACATCTACTTCTCAGAAGTCAAGGCTAATGTCAAAGGCCTCTGGCTCACCACATTCACTGATGACTGTAAACTAGGAGCTATTCATAGATTTCCCCCCTACTACACTATTATTCTACAAGATGGTCTAACACAAACAAATGACTGGTGCAAAAGCCACAGATTAAAACTCAATGCAAAGAAATGCATTATAGTGCCATTTGGGAAAGCATCCACCCAGGCTAATTACTTCATTGATAAAACACCCCCAACTGTTGACACAATAGTTAGGGATCTGCGAATATACATAGACAGTAATCTGACATTTGACCAACACATAGCCAAGATAGTAAGAAAATCATTCTGTGTCACCCAACTCATATGCAAGGGTATGGCATCCAGGTCCAAGGAACTAGCCCTTACTAGACCATCATTGAGTACCAGGCACTTGCAACAGCTGGAATGTCCTCAAAGGTTCCTCACCAGGAGAATCCAGGGTATGAATACCTTGTCCTACATAGATTGCCTTAAGGTCCTATCTTTGTACTAGAGTCCTACAGGTTACTGAGATTAAATCTATGCCTAGCATATAAGGCATCCTTGGATCCATCTCTGATGGATCTCTTGCACATCTGGAATACAAACAACACCAGAAACACTAGATCCAAGGACCTGAACTTTGTCTGCAACATAAACAGAACCTGCTGGAGGGACCGACATGTATCTCAAAGTATCTCAGCGCTAATGAATAAGTTCCCCATCCACATGAAGCAGAGTTTGTCCCTGACTCTGTTGAAAAGAAACCTTGATCATTGGATGGAAAATTGCAAATTCACCCTTGACCTGTCCCCATGTCTCTGACAGACAGAGGTTGACAGTAAGTATATTAATCCCAAACAAAAATGCACCCCACACACATAACCCTTAGCTATCTTCTTACTAACATATCCTATCACATATCATATGGTGTTTAAGGAACTCTAGGACAAAACTGGGTTGGGTTGCACGGCTAGGCTTGTAAAGACCCTGGTGGTCATTAGCCTAGTATGAACTGATGAAACTATATCCAAACTGGTTACCACAGACCTTTTTCATCTCTTTTATTCATTTAACACACAATTATAAAAGTATAAATTCTGTTAGCATCTATATCCATCCATTCATCCATCCATCCTTACTATACCTCTCAACTATACAGAGTTTCACAGAATGTCCAGATTTTTGCCTGATATTTTTGGTCCATGTTTCATAAAATTGTGGTTTTCTGGTAAATTAGTGACAAATCATTAAAAACTGAAGTTAGAAAATAATGGCAGACGTTTGAGTTTCAGACTTCATACCCTTCAGAAAGTTCATGCTAATGCAAAACCTGTTATTCTATCAACTTTCTAAGTTTATAAAAGGAATATTTAAAAAATGTCCCTATTTTTGAGCTTTTGTCCCACTTTTATTTATAGCTTTGTCCAGATTTTTTGCTCTAAGAGGTTGAGAGGTATAATCCTCACTAGTCATAGTCAGTTCCGATACTGGCCCTGTGAACAGCCACCTACATCACTAAAGTGTGATAGGTAAGAGGGGACTGGAAATAGATTGCCAGGCCTTTCTTCCATATCTCTGTTTCTGTCTCACACACACACACACACACACACACACAGACACACAGACACACACACACACACACACACACACACACACACACACACACACACACACACACACACACAATCACACTGTGCCTCTCCTATGACAATTTAAAACCAATCTATCTACCACATCTTTGGAATGTAAGAGGAAACCTGAGTACCTTGAGAAAAGCCATACAAATATGGGGAGGACATGCAGACTCCACACAGAAAGCACCCCAGCAAGAAACTGAATTAGAGGACCTCTTGCTGTGAGGTGACATTGTTACCCACTGTGTTGTCCCAAACCACCATTTATAGAATCCATTAAAAAATGGTGCTTGGTGTAACTCATTCTAAGCCTTCTGGTTTAAACACTTGGGCTTCGGACCAGTTGTTTTGCACTGAGAGGGTTTGTGGTCTGCACTGTAGTGGCAGAACAGGTAGCTTACATCCTTCTAGGTTGGGAACTGCTGATTGAGGGCTCAGTGTCTGTTATTCTAAAAGTGTATTAATTCTGGTTTAAGCACTTGGGCTTTCAGGCCAGTTATTTTACATTAAGAGGGTTCGTGGTCTGCACTCTTGTGGGAGGAGAGGCTGGACTCTGCCCTTCTGAGCTGGGAATTTCTGATTGAAGGCTTATAGTGCATGCATATCTGAACTGTTTCTTACTGAAGTTGGTGCGCCTTGTTTGCTGTGGCATAGACTGGATTCGGGCCTGCTGGATCTAGCTTTGTTTGTGTAACTTGAGCACTAATCCAGGCATTCTCTAAAGTATTCAATTGTATTTATTACTGCTTGGTAGTAACTTGATTAAAGTTTAGCTGTCATTCTAAGTCTTTTGGATTAAGCATTTGGGCTTCAGACCAGTTGTTTTACATTAGGAAGGTGTGTGGCATGCACTGTGGTGGCAGGACAGGTAGCTTTCATCCTTCTAAGTTGGGAACTGCTGATTGAGAGCCCAGTGTCTGTTATTCTTAAAGTGTATTAGTTCTGGTTTAAGCACTTGGGCTTCAGGCCAGTTATTTTACATTAAGAAGGTTTGTGGTCTGCACTCTTGCGGGAGAAGAGGCTGGACTCTGCCCTTCTGAGCTGGGAATTTCTGGTTAAAGGTTTATAGTGCCTGAATATTTGAACTGTATCTTACTGAAATTGGTACACCTTGTTTGCTGTAGCATAGACTAGATCCAGGCCTGCTGAATATAGCTTTGTTTATATGCTTGTTGTTTGTTTGCTTGTTATTTCCCTGGAACGCTAATTCCACCTAATACGTGGCTTCTCAGCTTCTGTGGATCACTAGTGATATCTGCATTGCTTACTGTACTTATTTCCTTGTTTCACTTGAAAGAAAGTTACTGTTTGTCGTTTTTGCATTTAAGTTACCTGTAACACATTGCACTTAAGTTACCTGGCACTTGCTCACTAAAGCAATTATATAAGTCAGCACTAAAAATTAAAAGCACTACACCCTCACTCCCCACTGGCCCTGGTTTTCAATTATTAAGGAATTCCCAATATTATTCTAGCATGTCCAAAGGTCAGTTGTCAATCTCCTCTCCGGTCCAGCTGGTGAATCTGGGAATATTGAGGCAATGTTACAACTGCCTCATGTACACAGACAACCCTCTCCTCCTCCCAACAAATTCCAACACATGTGAGAGATGCAACCATATAGCCAAACTGGAGGCTAAGCTCTCTCAACTCAGTACTGGCATAACCAGTCAGGAGGAGAAGGAAACCACACTCACTACAATTCCAGTCTCACATAGAACTACCACGACAGCAAACCAAACACATAATCACACAAAAACATACTCGAAGGCTCTAAATAAAGATCTGCCAAAGCAGCAGAGACCTCCAAAGCAGACACCCAAGCAGCCGCTACCCCAAAACAAAACACGTGCAACACATATCTCACAAAGCCAGTGTGCCAAACAGTCACAGCCCTTAAGACTAAACAACACACCTGATACACTTGTAATAGGTGACTCTATCGTCAGGCACACTGACGTCCAGCTCACCAGGCTGAACAAGGAGAGGGTCACGGTGAGCAGCCTGTCGGGTGCTAGGATCTGCCACATAACACAAGCACTCAGGTCACTCCAAGGCAAGTACAAATATGACTCAGTCATTGTCCATGCTGGTGTGAATGACCTGAGATGTACCTCCCTGGACTACATGAAAAGAGACATAAAGGAGCTCTCTGAGCATGTAGCCCAGGCCAGTATGACCCTGACCTTGAGTAGCATCTTACCCTCACCAAGAATGATGCCACAATATGAAGACAAGATGATCAATTTCAACAATTGGCTTAAGTACTGGTGTCATTCAAAGGGGATCCAATGCCTGTCAGCTTGGGATGATATGCTCGGCAAGCCACGATGCTTCGCTAGGGACGGCTTGCACCTGTCACCCCTGGGCTTTCGGATATTGGCAAAGGCTCTTGCTACCCCCATAGTGCCTTTTTTAGGCAAGGCTCAAAAGACAAACCCACCTCCATAGGTATCACAAGGGATAAGAAACTAAGAGTAATGCTAGTCAATGCCAGAAGTCTAAACCTCAAGATGCACGCACTCGAAACTCTCCTTAGCATGGAGAACATCGATATCTGTGTAGTAACAGAAACCTGGTTCAGGGCTCCCAAGAGCACCCCAGCACTACCAGGTTATACCTCATACCATGCTTTTCGGCCCCAAAACTTGGACCGAACCACAAAAGGAGGGGGAGTATCGATATTCATCAAAGATACCCACACCTCCAGGTTGGTGGCAAAGCACGAAGCATCAGAGACTATCCATGTGCAACTAACAGTGGGTAAAACTGCCTTCCAGTTTATAGCCTGCTACACACCACCCTCCCAAACCCAGGAACCCCACTCGGCCTTCCTGAGAACACTGGAAAATATGAAGGTCTCTCCAAACACCATTATATTGGGCGACTTCAACTACCCAAACATAGACTGGGAGCATTACTCTAGTTCCAACACCCTAGCCCAAAGGTTCCTAGAATTTATAAACTCAAATGCTATGGAACAACTTGTTACCACTCCCACAAGAGGGGAAAACATACTGGACCTGATCATCACCAACATGGGGACTCTATGCTCCAGACCAGAAGTGTATCCCTCACTGGTAAGATCAGACCATAAACTAATCTCACTGGATATTCACATCCCGACCCCACCCCCTGCCCAGAAAACCACAGTGAAAAACTTCTCTAAAGCAAATTTTACACTCCTCAAAACTGAGGTGGAATCCTTCAAAGCCCCCGGGCCTGTGGAAAATACAGCCCAGACCGCAGAATCCTTTATAAACACATTCTATGAACACCTTCAGGAATGCATGGATCATGCGATCCCAAATAAAACCAAGACCCAATCCTCCAAACGCAGACGTCCTGTCTGGTGGACCCCAGCCATAAACAAACTATACAATAGAAGGAGGAAGCTACTAAATGATAAAGCAAAATCCCAAAAAGGGAAGGTATCACTGATCAGTATTAGCAAAAAACTACGGGCACACATAAAATTGTCTAAGGCCAGCTTCGAGAGAAAAATTGCACAGGACACTAAGGATAATCACAAGGCTTTCTTTAGTTATGTTAGGAACCTGGGTGGTAATTCCCAGATATGCTCAGAATTAGTCCAAAATGACAAAAATACACGAACCCACAGACATTGCCAACATCCTAGCTGACAGGTTCAGCGTAAACTTCTCCCCTCCCACCAAAAGGGCAAATATCTATCCCAGCAGAGTGCTGCCCCTGACATCTCAGATGCTCAGGTAAGAGCCGCCCTCTCCAAAGCAAAAACACAGCATCAATGGGACCAGATGGTGTCCCGGGCTGCGTCCTACATGAACTCAAAGAAGAGCTAAACCCAAACATAAAACTACTGTTCAATCTCAGCCTTACTACAGGATATGTGCCCAAAGAGTGGCGTACAGCAACAGTGGTCCCTCTCCATAAAGGTGGTGCCTCAACAGATCCTGGAAACTATCGCCCCATAAGCCTGACTAGCTTGGTCTGCAAAGCTATGGAAAGGATTATCATGGACCTCATAAATAAAGATATTGGGGACCTACAAACACTGGATCCTACCCAGTTCGGCTTTGTTAAGGGCAGATCCTGCCTCTTAAACCTGGTTGATTTCTTTGAAACAGTCACCAAGGCCATTGACGAGGGGAAGGTGGTCCACACAGCCTACCTGGACCTCGCAAAAGCCTTCGATACAATACCCCACTCGGGCATTATAGATAAGCTCACCAGCTTAAATATAAACCCCTATGTCACTAGATGGATTGCAAACTGGCTCAAGGACAGAACCCACATGGTTAGAATTGCTGGAGCCATGTCAGACTCCAAACCAGTTACAAGTGGTGTCCCACAAGGCTCAGTCCTGGGACCTCTCTTGTTCGGTATATATTTCTCGGAGGTACAGGCCAACATGGAAGGACTGTGGCTGACCAAGTTTGCAGATGACTGCAAACTGGGCGCCATAATCGACTCTCCAGCCAACACAAGCATCCTCCAAAAGGGCCTCATAGAAACAGACAACTGATGCCAGAGCCATGGCCTCAAGCTAAATGCCAAAAAGTGTATAGTCATCCCCTTTGGCAAAAACAAAGTGCCCACAAATTACCACATAGGTGGAAATCCATTAAGTACAGAAGAAGTAATTAGGGATCTGGGGACCCAAGTTGATAGCAATCTCTCATTTGACAACCACGTGGCCAAAGTGGATAGAAAAACATTTTATATAGCCCACCTAATCATGAAGGGATTCACATCTAGATCAGGGGAGGTCATCGTGCCTCTTTACTCATCCCTCATCAGGCCCATAATTGAGTACAATGCCCCTTTTGGGATGTACCTTACCAGACACCTGCAGCAACTGGAAAGACCCAAAAAGTACCTCACCAAGAGGATCAAAGGGCTCAAACAGATGCCATATGCTGCCCGGTTAAAGAAACTCCAGCTCTACTCAGTGGCATACCGCCTGTTCAGAGGCGATCTGTGCCTGATGTATAAAGCCATATCCAACCCGGAATTAATGGACATGCTGCACCTCAGAAAATCCAAATCCCATCGAGCTACGCTCGAGAGACTTGAACCTCAGCACTGAAATAAATAGGACATGCTGGAGGGACAGATTCATAACCCAGAGGCTCCCTTCACTCTGGAATAAAATCCCTGTCCAGGTTAGGCAGAGTCCCTCATTGACTCTCTTCAAGAGGAATCTTGATGAGTGGATGGGAGATCATAGGTTTACCCCGGGTATCACTTCTGTGTCACTGTTAGATAGAGGCACAGTATACTAACCTCGAAAAAGGGCATAGCAAAATAAATTTAAAATGGGTGGCGAAAGCCAAACACATTCTGGCAAGGCTTATAAATGCCCTAGGGCAGATAGCCTAGTATGAACCTATGAACCTATGAACCTATGTACAGTAATTTCTGGTATCAGTGATACACTTCTTTTACCTAGTTAATCTGTGACAGAAATGGAAAAATATTTTCACATTTAGAATACTTGACACCAGTATAAAAGGATTTTGTGACTAGCCAGCCTATGTGATTAACAAATGTTAAACAGATAGACAGATGAATGGATAGGTAGACAGACAAACAAGTAGTAGAAAAAATACTCTGCATTGAACTCCTTTTCACGTAAAAGAAGACTCTGAAAATCCTCTGTTTCAAGGTTTGATAAATAGCTCATTTAACACAATACCCCACTTGGTCATTGTTGACAAACTCAAGAGGTTAGGTATAAACCCTTATGACACCTGGTGGATAGCCAGCTGGACTAGTCAGGGACTCAGGAAGTTAGAATTGGGGAGTCCACCTCTAGAAAGAGGCCAGTCACAAGCAGAGTCCCTCAGGGATTAGTCCTCAGTTCACCCCTTTTTGGCATCTACCTTTTTGAAGTTAAGGCCAATGTCAAGGGCTTGTGGCTGACGAAATTTTCAGACGATTGCAAATGAGGAACAGTCATAGAACCTCCCACAGACAAATAACTTGTGTCAGAGCAATGGACTAAAATTAAATGCCAAGAAATGCATAACAGTATCCTTTGGGAAGTCATTCACTCCTGGTAACTTTCATAGTAACAACACAGCCCTAGGAGTTGATCCAGTAGGCAGGGACTTGGGGACACACATAGACAGTAATGTAGCTTTTGACTATCACGTCAGCAGTAGTGAGGAAATCATTCTATGTTGTGGAACTTAAAAACAAAGGTCCAAGGAGGTCATTGTTCCACTGTATTCTGCATTCATCAGAGCTATTATTGAGTACAGTGCCCCCATCAGTATGTGAATAACCAGGCACCTCAAACAACTGGAATGTTGATAGAAGTTCCTTACTAAAAGTGTACAGGGTGTAAGTAACATGTCATTTCCAGACTGGCTCAGAAGCCTATCCCTGCATTGTCTCCTGCAGGCTATTAAGGGGAAAATATATGCTTGGCATACAAGACATTGTTGGACCCCACCCTGATGAGCCTCCTACATATCCACAAAACAAACAGCACCAGAATTATCCATTCTAAAGACTTAAACCTTGCTTGTGACATAAATAGGACCTGCTGGAGAGACAGGTATGTATCCCAGAGACTGCCCCTTCTCTGGAACAGGCTCCCCATCTAAGTGGAGCAGAGTTCCTCCATAGCATAATTTAAGTGTAACTTGGACAACTGGATGGGGAACAGGAAATTCATCCTTGGTTTGGCACCTATGTCTCTAATGGATACAGGTGGCCTCAGCCTATAAAGGGTTCATTTCCCAGGCCCCTGTTTGTAAATGTTTTATCTCCCAAGACCCTGCTTACATTTATCAAGGTTACCAGAACTTGTCAGATATTTGGCCTGCATGGTAGGCTTAAAAAGGCCCCAGTGGTCGTTAGCCTAGTATGTACCTATGAAACTATTAGGTTCCAAGTGGATGAGACATTTTTTTGAAAAGCCCTTTCACATGTAAGAGATTTTTACAGTGTTGGGGGAGTGAACCAACAAAAGGTTTTCTTTTTCATTGCTACACAGGATGTAGTTTTGCTCTCTTAGTGTCAATTTCCTTCTCATAAGGGGAAGTAACTAAGTAACTAAGTTTCAAAAATATAAATAGTAGGGTGCTGAAGAAAATGGTGACATGGGGGAAACAGACAACAAAAAGCTTTTAGGGCATCTTGATGTATTTTTATGGTTGCTAAGAGGACAAATTTCCAAATCTTTGTTTTAAGAGAATGTAGTTTGCTTGTGTAGTATGATGGCAGAACGCATAACAAGGCAAACTATATTCAACTTTAAGTAGAAGTACATTTCTATCCAGTCAGTCCTAGCTATGGGAGATAAGATGTGAGAAATTCTGTAGGACAGCTTGAGATGGTACCTTGGTGGTAATTTTATCAATGTGATAGGTGAAACTTAGGAAAAGATCTAGTGTAAGTCCAAGATATTTTGTTCTTTGACATTTGGGATGATACTGTAATTATTCTCTGTCAAAAAGTGTTAGAAGTAGTAATGAAGCAACTTTACTTAGAATACAGACAACTATTATGCTTCTTTTGTTAGGGCTAATGAGTGGCCATTTTGTAAAGGATCAGTTACAGATGTCAAGGAATTTTGTCTGCAGGTTAGTCTGTGGGGAATCAAATGATTTGTTTGCATCCAGTAGAATGATGGTTAGGTTCAAGGAAGGAAGGAAGGTCTTAGCAGATATCCTTGACAAATAGGGGAAACAGAATAAGACCTAAAACTGAACCCCATATTCAGGGCAGACAGTGGAAAAAGAATTGTTGTAGTAAACTTGAAAGGTTCTTTCTCTTAGATCATTTTGGAGCCAGATAAGTATATTATCACCAAAGGTGAGAATGGCCAGTTTGTTTATTAGAATATCACAATTAACTGTTTTGAAAGCTCTAATCATATCCACAAGAGCATGGGCAGAGATAAGTGTTAGACATTGTAGCAGTAGCTGAGATTAGAACTATAGTAATGCTGAGGTTATTGTGAAAGCCATGCTGCTGATCACAAAGTAAACCATAGCTATTAATGTGTTTAATACGTTTGATACAGGACAATAGTCTGTTAGGTTAGAAGGGGCAGAGCACTTTTGTAAATGTATTGTCACAGAATATTTAAAGTCAGGAGGCACAAATTTAGTGGTAGACTGAATATGTGAGCAAGAGGTTTACCTGTGTTTTTTCTGCTGCTAGTTTCAAGAACGTTAAATGAAGTTTTCTAAATCTGGCACCTCTACAGTATAATCTGAGTAGGAGTGATTTGGTTTCATTTGTTGAAACAGCTGTAGAATGAAATGCAGCTACAAAATAGACCAAAGGATAGAGCACTGGTGTGGTATTGTTAGGTAGTTAGATGTAGCAATGGGAAATGTATTTGTAATTTATTTCAAAGATGAGAAAAGGAAATTTCTGTAGCTGTTTAACAAAATGTAAGGTGTCAGTGCACCACCTTTGGATGCTGAGGTACTGGTAAATTGTCCAGTAAGTTGTTTAATTTTTCTAGAATAGTTTTGATTTTAAAGTCTAATGAGATTTGTTTTTTTTCTTCTGCGTAATGCTTTTTAGTGTTATTAGTGATTTTTCTAACTGCGTCAGTTAAGACAGAATCATGTGATTTTTGTTTAGAGGATCCTTTTTCCAAGCTATCCAGGTACACTCAATTTTATTTGATGTTTTATGTCACTGGTAAGTCATGAATAAAACTTTGATTTTAGTCTGCGTTTAGTTAGCAGAAGCACATGTTCTGAGTTTCTGACAGAGTAGTCATAAAGTTTGTGAGTGTTAAGGATGGGTTAGACTGAAAGTATCATATGTTCCAGTCAATTGCATTGACAGGAATTAATTAATGCTTGTTTGTGTTGAGGGAAAGGTATTACAGTTATGATGTGGGGGTGTGACCTGGAGGACCATGTAAAGATACCTGGCAGTGGTCACTTAAAGTATTAGCCAGGATAGTGATATTACTACATCTATATTTTTGTATATATCTGTTCTTTGTGAAAGGTTTCTGGTTTTATGCTTTGAAATAGTGATTAGTCTGTGACTGCTTAAATTTGAATTTGCCTTTATTAGCATTTGAAAAAAAATGTATCTGCTCCATGCATCTTCTATCTTAAAAAAATGTTCACAGAAAAACTTATCGTTCATAATTTAAGCTATGCTTCATGTTTTGTCCAAATGTAAGGTTGTACAGTATCTGAGAACACACATAACTAATGGCCTAATAGCTCTTATTGTAATAACAAGTAGCAAATGCAGCCTGGCACATGACAGGCATGTTAATATCTGTAGGGTAATTAGGATAATTGTCTGCATTTTTATTGGTGGAAATTTAAGGAGTCTTTTGGCCAATCAACTTGTGTTAAGGCCAGCTTCTGGAAACTACTATGGAAGATACAATTAGTTTAATTTAAGATATGATACAGCTTGTGTAGCAAAGAAATACATTTCTAGACTGTTATCTAATAGAGGGGCTCAGCCTTCTTTCCTCGTGTAGCTAACCTCTGAAACAACTTCTCTCTGCCATATGTCAGCTTTTGTCACTGTCCCTATATACAGCAAAAAACAGTGATTTAATTTTAGTGTTCCTCCCCAAATTTCTCTTGTTAAAAACAAGAATGGCTTCTGTCAGCAGCATAATTACATGAGTAACTGTCCATAACTCTGCAGAAGCCATAAGTTTTAAAATGCATAGAAGAACCAATATAATGAGGTGCCTGCCAAAAGTCTGGGGACCAAAACTGTGACCACGAGAAGTGCGTATAGTTCATGCACAAATGGGGAGGATATATATTAAGTATGATACTCACAAGCCCCTGGAAAATAATTCTATGGGAATTTTAACCAGTAAATGAGAGGGCTGCATCAAAGTGATAGCAAACTGCAGAAATTAAACATTTGTCTTTTGTTTGCACACATGCCTCTAAATGTTATTTGGAGCTTTAGTGAGGTACTACTGAGACCTTAGTGGTCACATGGGGAATAATGGAGGCACCTTGATGGGCATGACTGGGAGCGACAGCTTGCCTGATATGAACTCAAGTAGTGAATTGCTTTTGGACTTCAATGCTAGTCATAGACCATCCATAACAAATACCACGCTTGAAAACAAGGATGGTCACAACTGCATTTGGTACCAGAACACCTTGGGCTGAAGGTCAGTGACTGACTTTGTAACTTTGTCATCAGACCTGAAACTGTACATGCTGAGCATATTGATCAGGGGAGGTGCTGAGCTGTCAATCTATCATCATATAATGGTGTGTTGGGTCAGATGGATGGAGTGGCAGGTGAACAGACTTGGGAAACTCAAACTTGTATTGAGGGTGCCCAGGGAATGATACCTGATACTTATGTGTGCAGGAAGCTTGAATCACAGCTCCATAAGAATTTCTTCCATATACTTGGAAAAGCAGGGCATTTGGAATACTGATGAACCCCGCTGAAGACTTCATAAGACCTTAATAACTGAGGTGGCAGCATGGAGTTATGGTGAAAAGGTGAGCAGTATTTGTCATGGTGGGAACCACAGAAATCACTAGTGGACATCAAAGATGAAGAAAGCTGTCAGGTTAAAGAAATAGGCCTTCCATGTAATTATTAATGAGGTGGACAAGTCATGAAAGCACAACTGTATTAGTCACCTGGCCTGGGTGTGGGAGTTTAACTATACCATGGAGAGTGACTTTAAGATTACCTCAATGAAGTTCTAACAAACTGTCCTCTAGCTCAGGAAAGGCAGAGAGATATTCTCAGGCTGTTCTTAGAAAGAATAATAAAATTGATGAAGTTGACTGCTGACATTGCTGTGAAGTGAAAGGGCACTTTAAGGAGTTCCTGAATTTGGTGAACATGCTATCCTTTGAAGAGGAATTGTCAGACACAGATGATAGAAATGGATCCATTGCAGTAAATGAGGTCACTGTGGTTATTAAACATTTCACTGTGTAAAGGCTGCAGAAGATGAAGAGATGTCACTAGGAATGGTGTAACTAACAAACCTTTTAAGTGTTGTGCAAAAGTCTGAACCTGTACCCCTGGACTGGAAAACTGAAGTAATTGTCCCCAAAAACGGTATGTTCTAATTATAGTGATATCATACACATCAGACCCCCCCCCCCCTCCCTGGGAAGGCATGTGCTATTGTGCTGGAAAGGAGATTTCATCCCACAGTTAAACCTTGATTCAATAGGAACAATGTGGATTTCATCCTGGCCATAAAAAATGGATCAACTCTTTGCCCTTGCACAGATATTAGAAGGCGTAATGGTGACCTGCCATTACTGTTTGTATATGTCTTGTAGGCTTGGAGAAGGTATATGAGTGTGCACCCTGAAATATCTTCTGGGAAGTGTTACAACAGCAGCATGAGGTCTCAGGACCACTGTTCAGTGTCATTTGGTCAAAATGTTGAAGAAGGGAAAGTAGTGCCCAGAATCTTAGTGCCAACTAAAACGGGTACCTGTCAAATCTTCGAATGCTCAAAATTTAGAACATTACATGGTCAAGACCAAACGTTCAAAATTTTGAGTGCTCAAAGATAGACTTTCAACAGCACCGTACTGTGCAGATAGGGAGAATTTCCCTTTTCTGCACTGAAGTGCGGTCTCGGAGTTGGTATATTTAAGTAGGGGGTGTAAGGGGGTGCAGGGGGCTTGCCCCCTGCCTACACTGTTAAAGTGTTTTTTTCTGTGTTTTCATTTTTTTTTTATGTTCGAACATCCAAATGTTGAACATTTGATGTCGACCATGTAATGTTCGACATTTTGGATGTTCGAAAATTTAACATAGACCCAACTAAAACACATTCAGAGTGAGCATATAGGTTCATAGGTTCATAGTTTCATACTAGGCTATCTGCCCGAGGGCATTTACAAGCCTAGCCCATAGTTTTGTGGCTTACGCCACCCCTTTAGTATGGGGAACTATACCCATTATTTTGCTGTGCCTCTGTTGAGCAGTGACACTGAGGTAATCCCTGGGGTATATCTGCGATCTCCCATCCATTGGTCAAGATTTCTCTTGAACAAGGCCAGCGAGGTGCTCTGCCTCACATATACCGGGATTTTATTCCACAGCATAGGGAGTCTTTGGGTGATGAATCTATCCCTCCAGCATGTCCTATTAATAGCCGTGTCGAGGTTTAAGTCTCCGCCCTTGTGGCTCTGACGGATCTAGATTTTTGAGGTGAAGCATATTCATCAAATCTGGGTTTGACATGGCCTTGTATGTTAGGCAAAGGTCACCTCTGAGCAAGCGGTGGCGACTGAATAGAGCTGGAGTTCTTTCAGTCGGGCAGCATAGGACAGATGTTTGAGACCCTTTATCCTTTTGGTGAGGAACTTTTGTGGCCTCTCCAGCTGCTGCAAGTGTCGGGTGAGATACATTCGAATGGGGCATTGTATTCAATCATTGGTCTGATGAGTGATGAGTATAGGGAGACTATGACCTCCCTTGATCTAGATGAGAATCCCTTCATGATAAGGTGGGCAATGTAGAAGGTCTTCCTAACTACTTTAGCTACATGGGTGTCGAATGACAGACTACTATCAACCTGGGTCCCCAGGTCCCTGATAACTTCTTCTGTGCTCAGTGGATTGCCACCTATTTGGTAGCTAGGGGTAACCTTGTTTTTCCCGAAGGGTATGACTATGCACTTTTTGGTATTTAACTTTAGGCCATGGCTCTGGCACCAGTTATCCGTTTCTGTGAGACCCTTCTGAAGGATATCTGTGTCAGATGTGTTTTCTACTATGGCCCAGTTTGCAGTCATCTGCAAACTTTGTCAGCCATAACCCTCCTGTGTTTGCTTGTACTTTGGAAAAGTAGATGCCAAACAAGAGTGGGCCCAGGACTGAGCCCTGTGGTACACCACTTGTGACAGGCTTTGAGTCTGACATGGCGCCAGCAACTCTGACCCTGTGGGTTCTGTCACTCAGCCAGTTTGCAACCCATCTTGTGATGTATGGGTTAACATTTAAGCTGATGAGTTTTTCAATGATACCCGAGTGGGGTATTGTATCGAAGGCCTTCGCCAGATCGAGGTAGGCTGTATGGACTGCCTTTCCCTCATCAATGGCTTTGGTGACTGTTTGAAAAAGTCAACCAAGTTTAGAAGGCATGATCTGCCTTTGACAAAGCCAAACTGGGATGGATCCAAAGTCTGCAAATTCCTATGTCTTTATTTATGAGGTCCATTATGATCCTCTCCATGGCTTTGCAGATAAGGCTTGTCAAGCTAATGGGCCGGTAATTTTCAGGGTCGGTGGAGGCACCGCCTTTGTGAAGTGGGACCACAGTTGCAGTGCGCCACTCCTGGAGTGCGTATCCAGAGGTAAGACTATGATTAAACAGCTGTCCTAGCTGTGGGTTTAATTCCTCATTGAGTTCATGGAGCACACAGCCGGGGACACCATCAGGTTCCATGGATGCTGTGTTTTTTGCTTTGGAGAGAGCAGTTCTCACTTGGGCGTTGGAGATGTTTGGGGGGCTGCAATCGCTTGGTATAGATATCTCTCCTTTTGGGGGGGAGGGGGGGCACACACAAGACTGTGACTTCTCTACTCCCATGTTTGTGATTTCCATGGGCAGGATATCAAGGTGCAGCCAAGGTCTGGAGAACATCTAGTTTGGGAATGTGAAGACAACATCTTCATTACTTGCAGATGATAATGTCTTCTTAGACTCAAGTGGATGTAATCTGTAGTGGGTACTAGAGAAATGTACTGCCTGGAAAAGGCAGAATTGTTTTCTGCAGAGAAAAACAGATACCTCTGTGATGCCCTACTTCTGGGCCAGTAATCAAGGAGCCTGAATTCTCACCACTGACACTGGAGTGGGACATTTACTTCAAACAAAAATAGATACACACAGTATTTCCAGGTGCATTTTTTTTGCACCAAGCACAATTTCCCTTAAGAGCACAGAGGGAACACACACAATCCAGGGTCTGGGTCTCTCTCTCTCTCTCTCTCTCTCTCTCTCTCTCTCCAGGCCCCCAATAAGACTAACCACTGGCACAGCTATAGAGTTGAGTCCTCAGCCGTGTCCCAAGCCAAGTCCTTCACCACACTCTCTGTGAAACCAGTGCTCTGTGTCCCTGCTCCAAGTAGCTGAGACACACACTCATTAAGATTTAATTTTCACACACACACACACACACACACACACACACACACACACACACACACACACACACACACACACACACATAGGAAAAGCTGGCACAGATTTACTAGCTATGCCCCTCTGCCCAGACTATAAGGTAGTTACTGCCACCAGGATACTCCAAAGCCAGCCACTCTAAGGCTGTTACAAGGGTCTCCAATTATACTGAGTGAAATTAATATTAATACAAATGGTAATGTTGACCGAACAGCAAGGCTTTCTGGAGTGACCACAGTGTCATCAAATAAATATAAGTACTCTCAAAGGTAAAAATATTTTCTAAAGGAGCAGCCACGATGAAAAGTTTAAATATATTTCATAATAAATAATAAAAGATCATGAATAAAACAGAATATCTATTTACAATAAACACCAGAGTTTCAATCACATTGTCGCGGTGGTGCAGTTGTAACGTTGTCGCCTCACAGCAAGAGGTTCTCCCATTCAATTCTCAGCTGGAGCGCCTTCTGTGTGGAGTCTGCATGTCCTCCCCGCAGTCGAGTGGCATTCGAAAGACATGCATGAATGGGCATGCCTTCATTGAAGGTTGGGCGTCGAGCTGGCACCTCGGCACCATAAAATCTACTGCCAACCATTAGCGGACTGGAGTTCCACTGTGGCAACCCCTAACCAGGAAAAGCCAAAAGAAGAACAACAACCAGAGTTTCAATCACAGGAAATATTAAAAATAACACAGATGGATAGATTCACACAGATACAGAAAAACAGTACTCAACTAATCTCTCTATATTTTCCTGACTGATCTAAAGAATTACTAAATCCCTGGTTGCTCTCTAAAGCAAGGCAAGATGAACTAGGTGAGTGGTCTTCCTTCTTTGTCAGGTTTCAAAAACAGGGTCTATATTAGGTCGCCAAAATGGTATTCCAGTGAACACCTATTCAGTGACTCGTAATCAGCAAAAGTTACTTCACCAATTTGCTAAATTCACTAAGGGCAATAAAATAGTTGCCCAAAGCACAATGAACAACTACAGAACCTTGTCCTTTTCTCTACTGCAGTGCAATCTCAGAATTGGTATATATAGTTGGGGGGTGGGGGCAAAGCCCCCCACTTGGGTGGTTTCGAGTCAACTAAAAATTGTTCTGTTGTGCTTTGGGCAACTATTTCATTGCCCTTAGTAAATTCAGTCAATTGCTGATGCAGATTTTGCTGATTACGGGTCACTAAATAGGTGTTCACCAGAATACCATTTCGGCGAACTAATATAGACCCCAAAAAATAGACTGCTCTGAGACTTCTGTCTCATCTAGTATTAAAACATCATTTCAGTCCTGGTTTACATCACGTACATCTGGTCATCTGACTTTTGGTTTTCATACTATCCCCCTTTACTAGAAACTGAACCAGAATCTTGCACATATGTGTTATTATACACACAAATAGAGCTTTGCTAAGATGTGTTTTAGCATCTGGAAACCATAAAACCATTTCAACACTTCCATCCTTCCAGCATAGCAATTAGTTCACTGCTAAAGACAATACATCAGGATTCCTAGTCCTTGTTTTCACAGACATTTTGTCTCTGGCTGCAAACAGAACTGTAAGATACAATCTTGATGGCCTATAACAGACAATTTAATTTCAGGATATTTTTCTAAAAGTTAGCTGGGGCTGAGCTTAACCTCTTCTCTTCTAGTATCCTCTGTTACAATATATACATTTAGTCAGTTACAATAGTACAGTCTGACATACATGTATATTTATTTTCTGTCTAGCAGGACACACTGTTGGTACATTTTTTAACACAAGCAGCTTTACAAATACATTTTCAACACAAGTACCTGTACAAATCAGTTTGATATACAAATGACATATATTTTTTTACAAAACTCCAGCTAGCTATGGAGGCATATGCTACACACCCACTGCCCTACTTCTCCTGGCATAGCTGGCAATACCTCACATCATCACAACCTCATGTAAAGGAGTTCAAGTATCTTGGGGCATTATTCCAAAGCAAAGTTTGGGGAGATCAAGAAACTGACAAGTACATGAATGCAGTTAGAACAGCACTGTGGGTGCCTTATTTGACTGTGGTGATGAAGCAAGAACTGAGTCATTGGCTTAGGTGCTCAGATTGAAAATTAACTTATGTCTTCATAATTAAGTGCTGTCATGAGTTATGGATATTGACTGGAAGAATGAGATTGCAGGTACAAGTAGCAGAAATTATGTTCCTTTGTAGGGGAGCTGAGCTCACTCTCTGTGACAGAGTTAAAAACTTGGCAGTCAGATTTATTCAGAGTACAGGTACATTTTCCATAATAGAGTGTTGAATTTGGCATTCCAGAAGAATCTGAGTACAGCCAATACTCATTCATGTTGAAATGAGTCAATGAAAAAGGTTTTGGCACCTTGTTAGGAAGCCCCCTCTTGGGATTTCCCATTGGAGATGTGACAGGCATGGCCCACTGGGAGGAGTCCACACTGCAGCAGGCCCAGGATATGTTGGAGGGATTATTTCATTTAAGTTGGAATGGAATTTCTGGTGAGGTAAGTTGAAAACTTTTTCTGTTATTAGGGAAGTTATGTCTACCTTACTCAACTTGCCACCTACACAACTGCACCACACAGATTTAGAATGAATAATTCTGTGGCAGTACCTAATTGAACTGGACATAGTGAATTGCAGTCAATTATATAACTTCCACATCCACAGGTACAGTGCCCCCCCCAGGCATTTTCTTTATCATTATCCTTTCCACCATATCATTTCCCCTATCCTCGCTCCTTTCCAGATCCCCTTCCTTCTTCCTGTCACTTATCGTCTGAAAAGTACAGCTGTGTAAGTACATTTTCCACAGCAGTAGATATTCTAATGGACTACTGCTGCAACAGCCTAAGATGTATGGGTTTAAACACCCTGCAATGACCAAATACTCAAAACTTTGGGCCCTTTCCATGCATTCCACCTGTCAGGAGCAAATGGGATTATCTATATAAAAGGCAAATGAAGGCCTAAAAGCTTTAGACCATTTTTTTGTCTAGAAGGAGGCAAGACCCCTAAGTGAATATGTTAGGAAAAGGAATAATACCAAAAACTATGCACTGAAGGGTGAAAATAAGCACACCCCGGCAACACTGTAGAGAAACATTAGTATGAGGGGGTTGGCAAGAGGGACAGCTACTGCAATGGTGACCCATTGGAACATATACTGTTACAGTAAGTTTACTTGCACAACTGTAGTATATTCATGAATGTATCACCATTGCGGTAGCTTAAGCTGTATGTATAGATTCCCCTAACTTGGACAGGAGTAGGAAAAAAGGGAGGAGGCCAATACCGAAGATGCTAGGAGCTCATGGAGTATGGCCACAGCAAAGTCTGTTCTAGATCTTGAAATGGAATCCAGCTTGTAATGCTTTGTAAAGGTATGTACAGAGGAGTGTATGTCATTTCATCAAAAACTCAAATTATCAAACACAACTTACCTAAACTCATTTCAGCTAAACCAGCAAAAGTCAAAAAAAAGAGAGAGAGAGAACAAATTTTTTTATATAATAACATAATTTGCTGATCATCAGTATGACTTTTCATAAAGATGTACAAGTGATATTACAGGTTGCTTTATGACAGTGTGCTGGATTTTGCAAGCTAGTGGTGCACTTCCAGTGTTTTTCCCTTTCATCCACTGTAGTGCGACCATTGGGTTGTTGTGTATATGTTAGGAAGTGGGCCCCAGTGCAGGGAAGCTTGACCCCTGCAAAAAAAATTTTTTTCTTATTTTTATTTTTTTGTTTGTTTGTTAGTTTAGATAGGTTGTGTTTAATAAAAAGAGTTTAGACAAGCTGAGTTTTAGACATAATGATATACATCTCTACAGAAGACCAAATTGCTGCACTCCTTTCCAGAAGCCAATGCTGTTGTTGAACAAGATGTAACTTTCCCTGGAAATGTTTTTTTGTGGTGAGCATAACAAAAAGTAATACCTTCAGACAGCCAAGTAGAAGTAGTCAAATCTGACATCGGTTGTCCTTTTTTCTCGACTTCATATCAGATAAACAGCTGGATAACTTTCCTCAAAGACCAAGTTATGTCTAGGTAGTACCTAAGTTGCCTGTGTGCATCCAGAGAGTAAATAATAATTTCTCCTTCATTCTTTGGTTCAGGAACAAAGACTGGGAGATGAATAGTCCAGCTTAAAGTAAACTCTGAGATGACTTTAGGAATAAGGATAGGATTTGTTCTCAAAGAAACCCGGTCTTTGTGAAAAATGAGGTAGGGTTGACTAAACATAAATAATTGTAACTGATATTTTCACCTTGCAGATGTCAGATCAATAAGTAATGCCATCCTCCTGGTTCAAATGAAAAATGAGTAAGCTTTTCAAGCACAACATTTAGATCCCATACAGCAGTCATCTGTTTCCGAGGTGGGTGGATATGTAAGACTCCTTTCAAAAATTGTTTTACTTGGATGTTGCTAGAAATGGGGATCTAAGGACAAACAAGCAGAAATGGCTGAGAAATGTACTTTGACATAAGAGTACAACAAACCATTGGACAGTATGTCACACAATCAATCAAGAGCTACAGGCATCTGGGCCTGCTGAGGATCCTGGTTCCTTGAGTGAGACCAACTACAAAATCTTTTCAACCTGTCCATATGTGATTTCCTACTAGCAGGTTTCTGGTCTCCTTCAGTATCTCCTGCAAGTCCACAGAAAAACATGCGCTTAAAAAGTATTAAAATCGAATCATCTATGCAGTTATTTGAAGAGTTTCCAGACTGGGATGTATCATACTCCTCCTTTCTTGTGTGAGTAAATCTGGTCTGTGGGGATGTTTGTGGTAATTGCCATTGGAAACAACAAAGAGAAGAGAGAACCACTGTTACATTGGCCAAATGGAGTTACCATTACAATTTTGGGAAGTTCTTGTGATTTTTGGAAGAACCCTGGTGATAAGTGGAATGAGTGGAAAAGCACACAGGAACATTCCTGTCCATGGGAATGAAAAAACATTCATTTTCCAAGACTGTTTGTAAGGAGTCCTGAAACAGAATTTTTATAATTGTCTGCTCTGAAGGGAAGCAAAGAGATCTATTTGAGATGTTCCCCCACAGGTGGAAAAGATCTTGGAAGTCCCCATGATGAAACTGTCATATGTGTGAAGGTCTATCCTAGTCCTGCTGAGCTTGCCTGCAATAAGCTTTTGCTCTGAAGGAATGTAAGAAGCCTGAAGAATGAGGCTGAGTTGAACTGCTATCGCCAAGCCATCATAGACCAACTGCAGTGGGGGTATAATGTAGTCCTTGTTTGTTTAAGTCCCATGTCACTGTGGTGTTCTCTGTGCACTAGCAAAGGGCCTGGGAACCAGAAATTATTCAAGGCCTTTAAAGTATTGATAACAGCTAACCTCTCCCTAACATGTATGTGCTTTGTCCTTTTGTCTGTCTATGGGACTTCACAGAGCTTGCAATTTTACCTGTTTTGATATCACGTCCAATGCCAGGTCTCAAGCATCCATGGTTACTGACTGAAAGGAGGTCGAATGTGAGAATGGAAGATCTGGATGGCACACAATTTGGTCTGCCCACCAAATAATCTTAATCAAGTGAAAGGGTGCACATGCTGGATCCAGACTGATCTGAGATACAACTGTATTTTCCTCATGTGTAGCCTGGCAAAGCAAAGCATAAGTATCATTGCTGTCATGTTCCCCAGCCCTCTGAGAAAATTCCATGCTGATGCTTGCTTTATGCAGGAGAAATGTAAGAAAAACTGTGGGAATATTCCAAGTTTGTCTGAGGGGAGGAAGGCTCTCCCCAAGGTTGAGTCCAATAAGTATCCCAGGAAAACTATTCTGTGTGATGGGATGAGAGAAGACTTCTGCAAAATTGATTTGAAATCCCAGTTTGAGTAGAAGCCTATGCATAGTTGCTATAGATTCTTGACAGCTAGAAAAATAGTCTGCAATGATAAGACAATCATCCAGATATGGAAAAATGTGCATGACTTGGACTCTGCAGTAAGCAATGACTCGAGCTAGGCTTTCTGTTAATACCTTTGGTGCAGTAGAGAGCCCAAAGATTAAAACACAGATATGATAATGCAAACCAGACACAACAAATATTAAGAAATGCCTAAATTGCTTGACAATAGAAATATAGTGGTAGGTGAGGCATCCTTTAGATCCAGCCTTACTGTGAAAGCTAGACTTGGGATCAACGACATTAGATTTTGAAGTGATTAACGTCTTGAACTTGTGAATCTTGACTAGGAGGTTTAAAGCCAAATGATCCAGTGCCAGCCTTCAAGATCCTGTTGATATGGCAAATAGAAAAATCCTTGAATAATAACCTTTACCTACAAGCTCTAAATCCACTGGTTCTATTACTCCCTGAGACAGCATGCTGTGCATGATGGGAGGAAATAGAGCAATCCGGTTCTCTTTGAAAAAGGGAATGCTCTGGAAAGGAGGCAAAAATTCCCATTGCCAAGAATATCATTCTTGGATTATCCTCGGAACCCAACTGTCTGTGATTATCTGAAGCCAAAGGGGAAGTTGAAGTCTGAGGGACATGGAAAGGTTGCCAAGGTGGGGGGGGGGGGGGGTTGAATCAGCAGATAGTCATGCTGACTGGGAAGACTGGCCTTAATTTTATTTGAGGTTTCCTATTCATTTTAGTTTCCTTTCCATTTTTCCATTGCTTCTCCCATCCTTGGCTACTGGCCCCTTACTGTTTAAACTATTTATTTGTGAAGAGGGCTGAGGAGGAAGTAAAATTATTAATAGGTTTGAAAAGGAGAATTGAAAAAACTCTGTCACTCCTTGTATCAGTTTTCCATTTTCCTCACACCTCTTAGGCAACTCAGCTGCAGAAGGGCCAAATAAGGAATCTTTATATAAGGGAGGATTAAAAATCTCAGATTTGACTATATCAGGGAGGTTTTAAGAACATGCAAGTCTCCTCAAAAGGGATCCAGATGCAGCTGTTTTGGAAGTAGAATCAGTGACATCATAAGCACACTTTAAAATATGTTTACCTGACAACCAGCTGTCCCAGAAGCATTTAAAGAACTTTTTTTACTCAGAAGAAGGAAGATTGACCAATGACTTATGCATATTCTCAAATAACACAAGGAAGTACTTTAACATATGGGCTTGGCAATTTAAAATCCTGAAAGGTACAGCACTTGAAGAATATACTTTCTTCCCCAGCTTATCCATTGCTTTCCCCTCTTTATTGGGAGGAATGGGATTAGAAGCAGTAACCTGTTTGGCAGCAGCAGCTTCAGAGAGAAGAATGGTTGCTAGGTCTACCATGGGAATAGAAAACAGATACTTGTGTGTCTAGGGCACCTTATATAACTTGAAACATCTCTTGGAAGCTGAAGATTGTTCATTAGGTATACTGACTGTAATAAGAAAAACAGTCTCTATGGCAAGCAAAACAGGAGAAATAGGTACAGTTTTAGGCATCTGTAATTGTATTAAATCATAATACATTTTCTGTATTTTAGAGGTTTCACTCTACTCCTACTGAAAAACCTCCATCAGCTAAAATAGCAGTAAAAGAGATTTCTTCGGTAGAGAAATCAGAAACTATGCTTTCTTCAGAATCGGAAAGTTCTGACTAGAACCCTCTGAGGTACAACCCTCCCACTGTCAGGACTTTTCCTCTGACTGGAAATTCCATATAATCATCAGAAACTTGAGATTTTAGCTGTCTTGGAAAAGGCAGACTTCAACTCTTTAGCAAAGTCCAGTAACTCAACCTTAAATGTAGAGAAAGAGACAGGATGCATGTTTTTCCTCACCAAGCATAGTGTCCCTCAATAAGGCTTGCCTGTTAGATACCTTGGTCCTATCTTCCTCAGCCCAACACAAAAATGGTTTTCCCTGGCCTGCCCTGGGCTTTTCTACAGCTACAGGGGATATGGTTATCCACAAGTCTTTAGTGGCTGCAAATGCTACACCAAGAGGACTGGGGAAGATTATAGGAGGTCTAAGGAACAATGGATGGCCACCGCAGAGTCATTCACCAGTGATTGAGCAAAAAAGGAGCTGAACAAATCCTAGAATAGTCCTTTACAAGTTTCTTCTTTTTATGTGTTTGTGAAGGTGGCAGTGAAGATGAATGCTGCTCCATGGGAAAGTCAAAAATGAGGATGGGAAAGCAGGTAGCATACTCAAGAAGAGCTGATAAGAATAAAGGATGAGAACTAGTGTTTCTGAGAAAAGCATACCACTAAATGTTCTACACCAGCACAATGTCCTTTCCCCAATACACAAACCATTAAAACTATCTAGGTTTTTCATCATAAAGCAAACTTTTTCCTCACAGAGTTCACAGAAGCACCACCAACGCCCTTCTATTATGAACAATGGTCATTCACTTTCTTTTTGTTTCACAAGCACTAACAAAGAATTCTTGTCAAATAAACACACATTTCTCACATAAAACTGCATTTTCAAAGGAAGGCTTTCCACACCACAGACTTATCTGTCCAGCCTGAGGATCGCAGCTAAATAACAGGAACTAAAATAACCACCAATTAGAAGCACCCATTTTGGTGGCAAAAAAGCTCTGAGACTTTGAGTTCCACCTGCCTTTTATATGGAGCACTCCCACGCTCCTGCCAGGTAGAGCACAAGGAAGGTGCCCAAAACTTTGAGAAGCTGGCCAGTGCAGGAGGGAGGGAGTAAACCCATATGAGGTGGGATACTGTGACAGTGATACATTCACAAGCATACTGTTCTCCTCTTTCTAACTGCTCCTTACTTTTTATACCCTACTTGCACATTTTTCCCCTCTCCATGAGACGTAATGTCTCCCCCTGCCAGGATGTTTGTGCACATCAGGCAAATATTTTCACTCTATGTCATGTAACTTAAGATGCTGTATAAATGTTGCTGAAGTTCGCTGAAGCATTTCAATAAAAATTTTAAATTTACATTTTTGCCCTGCATTTATTTCTCTTTTAATTTTGCATACCTTTTGCTGTGCCAAAAATAAAGGTTCTTGAACTGCAGCAATGCTATTTGAAATGTTCAGGTTGCTTATGAGATTTTTCAGAGTGACGAGCCTTGTATTTCAATGCATTTTTGTTTTAATTATTTTCACAATTCCTGTACATTACTTTTTTTCATTTTGAGGTTTTTTTCTTCTTAAGTATCCATAGAAAAGGTTTTTCCTCCTCCAAGCAGAATTTCCTTGGTCATCTATAACCACATATGTACAACATTTAGACTTGCTACTGCGCAATAGGGGGAAAATGATGGATGTGCCTCAGTCTTCATCCAAAAGAGACTCAAATCAAGGCTGGTAAAGCAACATGATACACTAGAGCCTCTTCATGTCCAAATAACCATCAGAAATGCCCCATACCATATATTAGCTAGCTGCAGAACTCCCTGTATCACTCAAGAAAGCCACAATGCCTATCTACATGAACTAGAATTACTCAATGTTTAACTCAGTACCATTTTCCTGGGTGATTAAACTATCCAACTACAGACATTGGAAACCTACACCACCACTAGTCCACAAGCACAGAGATTCTTGGACTTTGTCAATACAAATCCCTGGGAACAATTATTCAAAGTACCCACTAGGGGTAACAACATCTTGGATTTTGTCCTTACTAATATGGAGGCATCTTTTACCATCCCTTGTGTATCTTTGTCACTTGTTATTTGACCATAACTGACCTATCTTACCCACTGGATTGGCAACTGGTTGACAGATAAGATGCAGGGAATCAAAACAGAGGAAGTTAGCTCCACAAAGAGTTTATTTGCCCCAAATAAATAAATAAATAACTGGTGCCAAAATCATGGTCTCAGACTAAATGCTAAAAATATATATATTATCATATCCTTTGGTAAATCATCTTCCCTGGGGAACTACCACATTAACAATACACCCCCTAACATTTGACCCAGTTGTTCAGGATTTGGGAACTTATGTGGACAGTGACTGAACATTTGACTAACATGTCCATTTTTTAAGAAACTTCTGTATTACACACCTTATAAACAAAGAGATTTTGTCTAGATCTAAGAATGTCATTGCCCCTTTTACTCAGTCCTTATTAGGCCAACCATTGAGTATAATGCCCCTTTGGCATGTATCTCTCCAGAAAACATGTAACAGCTGGAACACCCACATAGATACATTACTAAAATGATAGAAGGCATAAACAATATTCCTACATAAACAATAAAAAACACTCGTATGCAGGTCCTTGTGTCCACAGCAAAACTGCAACAAAGTATCCAAAAACAACAGGAGGACACAAGACAGGCTCCAGGTTATAAAGCCTTAATCAGGCACAAGAGCTTTCACATCTGCTATGTAGATGTGAAAGCGCTTGTGCCTGATTAAAGCTTATTATGCACCTGAAGAAGCAGATGTGAAAGTGCTTGTGCTTGATTAAAGCTTTATAACCTGGAGCCTATCTTGTGTCCTCCTGTTGTTTTTGAATATTCCTACATGGACTAATTCAAAGCCCTGCCACTATACTCAGTATCCTACACACTGCTAAGAGATGACCTATGTCTCACATCCAAGGCATCCTCTGACCCACTATTGATGGATTTACTGCTAATCAGCAAGTTAAATGGCATCAAAAATACTCAGTCTAAGGATCTAAACATTTTGAGTTACAGGTAAATCTCACAGAGGATACCGCTGCTCTAGAACAAACTCTCCATCCATATAAAACAAAGTTCATTCCTGTCCATATTCAAGCACAACTTGAATCTATGGATGGGAAAGAAAAAAATTACCCCAGGACTTTGCCCTGTATTACAAATGGAGAGAGGCAGCTCCTAAATCCTTTATCCCATGAATAGGTCCCATCAAATAATCTACAGTATGATCCCAGTTATTTTCATTAGGGGTAATATGTAATAATTGACCATGGGATAAGTAAGGCCAGTCTATAGCCAAATAGGATAGGTTAATTCAAGCACCAAAAAGGGTTATTGGCTAGGCTTAAAATGGCCTTTAAAAGAAGTCAGGCTTACCTATGAACCTAAAAATAAATAAATGGATTGATACAGTTATAAATAACATACATTTGAATGTTAAAAGAATTAAAAAAAATAATAATTTGAAGTGGAATACAAACTCATGTTTTTTGTGTTGGGGGGCCAACGATGCCATCCAGGAAGAGATCTTCACCAGTCAAAGGTTGCTGCATGTCAGGAAAAGGGAAATGTCTCCCTTTTTCCAGTTTCAAGTACATTTTTGCAGTCAGGGGTAGTCAAAGTCATCCACAGCACTCACAGTGAATGTATACTTCTTAAACAAAAATATAATAAATAACAAGCCAAAACTGAACTTGAAAGAAATTATTTGGCCCACGTAAAGCAAACTGACTATTTTGCATGAAAATACACACACTGTTCATTCCTCTTAGAATCTAGTCATTTGTTTTAGTTGCAGAAGGCTGTCCCACACCATGTAGATGGATTGCTGACACTGCAGTGAACTTTAAGAAGGGGGGGGGGGGTTGCACACCTGAGATGTTAAACCGAGGTCCCATCTGTCTGTGTTAATGGGAGATTCTGTGTGATCCTTTTAGACTTTTAAGGTCCTTAGTAGTCGTTAGCCTAGAATATACCTATGAACCTGTGAACTCAGTGCATTTTCCCATAACTGTTCTTCACTGGTGGCTAATATACTGCAGGGGTTATTAATACTTTTTAAATTTTAACAAACCGTTAAAACCTTGAGCCAAATCTGTTTCAAAATGTTCAAGATGTTTGTGTTCAGCTTTAAGATGGATTAAAGTATCATAGACATAGCTATCAAATGTTTGATTAAATCACATGGAAAGTGCAGTGCTGTCACTTTCACCTGCCCCACTTCAGGAACCATTACATTGCCGTATTGTTTTTCGCCCAGATCTACCTTCATTTGTGATGCAGCTTTGCTACAAGTCAGAACCTTCTGCACTCCTGTGACCTTTAGCTAAAAATAGCAGAATGCTTCTGGTTTGTAAAACTGTCAGGAACTCTCAGCAGCTGTGCTAACACAGCTTAATGCTCCTTTCTCTGAACAAGTGTTACACGGGTATAGTCCTTACCAGCCCAGCTTGAATAGTATGTTCCAGTACAAAGAACTGCACCACCAGTCTGGGACATTCTTAATGCTACTGCTGCCAGTTACCATCTAAGTATCAGTTTATCTGTCACTAAGTACTTTCTCAGAAGTATAACAGTACGGAACTTTCCATTGTACTGCTTTTTGTTTCCTTCTTTTTTTACCTCCCATATATGTTCTAAAATATTTTGCTCTTTTTCTCAAATCAGTTTTCAGTGACTGGTGCCAAATTTGGGAACATCCCACTTTCCTGTTGCTACTGTCTTTCTCACACATTATGAATAATTTTCATTCCTGACACTGTCTATGTGGCAAGTCTGAACTAAAGCAGAGAGCACAAAGCTGTTCTTTTAGAAATGCTTAAAGAGTGCTACACTAATTTATCGCATCAGCAAGCGGAAACACTGAATAGGTATAAATAATATGAAGAATGGACAAACTGATTTCTGTATTCTTCAAAACAGCACACTAGTCACAATTTGCGGCTGGCTAGCTCTGTGGAACTGAAGGGTGAAACCCTCCCCATGATGCAGACAACTTAGGATCGACTAGGCACTGGGGGAACCATCAAGGCAGGGATAGCCTTAGACCAACTGAATTAATCTAGTCATTATGATCCTGCTTCCTCAGGGGGACCCCAGCACTAGGTTGTGATAGTGTTATTATGCCTTAACATGACCTTGAAATTTGCCTAAGAGACACTACAGCAACGTGGAAGGCATCTTCCTTCTGTAGTATTGCTCCTAAAGCACTTACAAGTGCAGTATTTTAAGAACCTTATCATTAATAACTGCAGGCTCATACTTCTTATCTTGCTCACTGTGTTAGCTACTCCAATTCCCATAGTGGTCAGTTGATGTTGCTGAGTGCTCAACAGGGTTTCAACCCAAACCTGGTTGAACTAACTGTCTGGTTTTGTTTACCACTCCAGTTACTTTATCAGAAGATAAGACCAGGCTTATTTTGAAGATTGATAAGACATGTACTGTTTTCTTTTGCTTTTTTTGGGGGGGGGCTGATATGGGATTTATGAATGGTTGTCAATGAAGAGCTGTACGAAATAATTGTGGAGTAGTCACTAAAACAGCATGAAAACAAATACTAGTAAGCATAAAAATGCAGATACTATGATGATGAGGTAACTTCTGTTCAGTACAACTTATGACAGAATGTTACCAATTCAGCAGTATCACAGATGCTTGATGCAATCACGGATAGGAACAAAATAATCAGGGTAGTGAAACATAGCATGTATGTGCAGAGTGATGACAGGCAGAGGTGGGTAGAAAAATGGTTCACTTTGTTGAAAGTGATAAAACAATAACACAGTGGAAAACAACCAAAGAAACAATAAACGTTAACCAATATCAATGCAACAGTGGTAATGTAAGAGCAAGCATGCAGAGAAATATAGGTCAGGATAATATGTAGCATGAATGATCACAATCATAAGTAGACATGATACAAGACTTCAAGTCAGTAAAATAAGTCCTAAAACAGATAAGAAGAGTACCTACCTGTACACTGTCATAACATTATACAGTGTAATGTTTCTATG
Organism: Protopterus annectens; assembly: GCF_019279795.1. Taxonomy (NCBI): domain Eukaryota; kingdom Metazoa; phylum Chordata; order Ceratodontiformes; family Protopteridae; genus Protopterus; species Protopterus annectens. The sequence goes on along the minus strand of NC_056739.1, from coordinate 1,094,133,186 downwards.
AAGAAATAATATACAAAGTATTGAGTATGCCCAATGGTTGGGCATGGGACATGAAGGAGAGTAAGGCATGAGTCAAATGAAGGGAAGACAGGAAAGGGGATAGACAGAAAAGACAGAAAAATAAAATATAATGAAATAAAAAAAATGTTAAGGAATACCTCTCCACTGTCCAGATTTTCACACAATGTCCAGATTTTTGCTTCGTATTATTGCTCATTTCTTTATAACATTTGTGTTTTTTTTGGCAAATCACTGAAAATTGAAGTTACTAAATAATAACATACAGTTCAGTTTGACACTTCATTTCATTCAGAAAATTCATGCAGACACAAATCCCATTATTCTAGCAACTTTCTGAGTTTATAAGAGTAATATTTAAAATGTGTCCCGATTTTTGGGCTTTTGTCCTCCCATTATTTTATGCTTTGTCTTGCACTCAGAGGTTGAGAGATATGGGGGAAGTGTGCAGTTAACTCCTATCCAGAATCAGGAAATCCCGGCAGTACTGAAGAATTTGGGAACATGTTTACTGGCAAGCCAGAATGCATCTAGCTGCTGGCACACCACATAGACACAAGCATGCCACTTTCCGTGTGGCTGAGGGAGTTAAAAATACCCTTACAGGGGAACAATAAGAGATGCTGGATCAGGCAGTTAATTCAGGAGTCCAGCGGTTTACTTCTGCATTAATATTTCTTATGAAAAAATAAAAGTTAATAAATAAACAGACTGTTTTATTTTAATACACAATAATAGCATACATTCCTGCTATCTAATCTAAAATAATCAAGAAGCCAGCAAGTAAGGGGAAAAGTGGGGTGGTAGATGTCGGGGGGGATTCGATGAAGGGCTTCACCAAAATGGTCCAAACTGAGGCCAGCCCTACAGCAAGAGGAAGTGGGGTTTATCTGCCAATATAAGTTCGCCTATCTCAGGGAAGGATAGGTAGGCTAGTGTTTTGTTGTGCTGACTCCCATACATGGCAAGAGAAAGAAGAGCAGCACAAAGGACACAAACATGCACATTAACTCCACAACAAGTCCACTTGCAGTGTAGCCAGGTTTAGGCATGTGCACTGCAATAAGCATACATCATTGGACAAGTATTCTAGCTCCACTTAAACAGCACACACTTCAGAGTCGCAGCAATTTGACAGTTCTGCCAGCATTGTAAAGCCCCTCACTGGCTGCCTGTGTAATTGCATCCCTGTTATCAGTTTTGTCTCTAAAGTGGAGGAATAAATGAAGAGTTAGTAGTGGGAGGCTGTGATGGTACAGCAGGGATGAGAGGACACGTACAGAGAGAAAAAAACTCATGAAGTTTGGCTTTTTTCACTTCCAGCTCTATAATCCATCATGCAGGCAGGCAAATCTGTTTTTTTTTTCTGCTTAGGTCTAGTCTAAAACATTATCTCCCATTTACTTGATGTCAGAAAGAGACACTAAGCCTATCTACTCTGCCTTGCAAGTGCATTTAACATGCTACCATCTCTTCTTCCCTACTTTCCCCTTACTCTTTCTCCATACAGGCAATGTCCCATATCTTCTTTTGAGCCTCTATGGATTCCCTCTCCATCACTCATTGTACTAGTGTAGTCCATGGCATTATAACCTTTTCTATGAACAAGTGCTATCAGAGATCTAGGGAGTACATAGTCCCTGCAATCTGTTGCTAGTGCACCCTCTTTTTCCTTCTGCTTTTCTTGTTCAGGATGACCCTTCACATCTCCCTCGTGTGATCTTGAGCATCAATGTCATGTAAACCCTTCTGTTTTTTAGGTAAGAAGAATTCTAGCTCCTGTGGTTTTTAGTCAGATCCCTTCCCTTCCATTCCATTCCATTCCATATATATTTTACTGTTTCCTCTGGATTCCTACCAGGAATCTGATGTTCATTTCTTTGTATGTCCCACAGAGCTGCACACAAGACTTAATGTGTAACCTAACCAGGAACCTGCAGAACAGAAGCATTACCTCTTTGTTTCAAGAGACCGTCCCCTTGAGGACACAGCTTAATAATCAATTTGCTGCATCTACTGTCCCCTCACTCTGCTCTGTTACCTTTAGGAATATTTCACTCATCTGATACATCACATGTTGTGCCTAACTTTAATATTTTGCACTTGTTTGCACTAAACCTCACTTTCAATCTTTCTGCCGACTTGGTTATACTTTTGGAATCTTCCTGTAGATTCTTTCCTCCATCTTCTACTGCTGCAGCTATCTTTCTGTCATGGGTGAAGACAGTGATCCTGTTCTTTGTTCCTTCAGATATGTGTGAGACAAATATGCTGAAGAGTACTGGACCAAGACAGAACCTTATGGTACCCCACTAGTCTCTTTCCTAATTCCTGATATCACCCTCTGCAAGTAATAGTATTAAATGTTGAGACTTATGGAAAAATAGAACTAAAGCAGATAACTGCAGAACCTCCATGTGTGTGTGTGTGTGTGTGTGTGTGTGTGTGTGTGTGTGTGTGTGTGTGTGTGTGTGTGTGTATGTTTCCGAGTCTATGCGTATATACCTCTGCATGTGTGTACACGCGTGAGTGTGTGTGTGTGTGTGTGTGTGTGTGTGTGTGTGTGTGTGTGTGTGTGTGTGTGTGTGTGTGTGTTTCCGAGTCTGTTTGTATATAGCTCTGCATGTGTGTACAAGCACGTGTGGATGTGTGTGTGTCTATGTTTCTGAGTCTGAGTGTATATATCTCTGCATATGTGAGAGTGTGCTTCTGAGTCTGTGTATATACGTGTGTGTGTGTGTGTGTGTGTGTGTGTGTGTGTGTGTGTGTGTGTGTGTGTGTGTGTGTGTGTGTGTGTGTGTTTTAAGTTTTTGTATATATGTGAAAGACTGTTTCTCTATGCATTCTCTTCTTTCTGTTGGTGCGGGTGTGTGTAAAGACATTAAATACTTCTATAACTTATATTTTAGATGTAAAATACTTACTCCAAAAATTACAAATCCTACATTAATTTTGAAACAGGAGAAAAAACTATTTACATCAAAAATATAAAAGTATGCATATAGTAGTAATAAAACAAATGTGAAACAGTTTTAATATCTCATTTTGAAATTAATATTCTCACTCAAAGTATTACAGTTATTTGGGATAAAGCTTTACGTTTTTAGACCAGCCTTTAAAGATAATCTCTATATTTCTGAAGTTTGGTGATCTTGCTTCACATTGCAAAAGGTGGCATGTCCAAAAGTCCAAGTTCCTGCATGTTTTTTTGTGTGGGGGAAGCAGAACATTATTTAAGGGGCATCCCATATGTATTTTAAGTACCTTGAAATTTTAGTGACACGACATTATTCATGAAACCAATCTAGTTTAACAGCCTTTCCAAGCACCAGACATAGGTGTTAGACTTCATGTTCTGGAGTACAGAATTAAATGCCATCATTCCCACAGGAGTGGGAGGTTAGGAGTTCTGGGAAGTTGCATAAACACTAATGATGCATGCCAACAGCTGTCAATGTACAGCAGACAGTGAGATGCACAGGCGGTTGAGTCATGCACATGGAAACCCAAACAATGAAGTTTCTGGAAACATATGTGCTAGCAGATAATGCTGCTCTCAGCATTGTACAATACAAACACGCATGAACACAATGTAGTTTTCATTTTGTCAGAATTTTTTCCTGTGAATTTTTATCAATAGATTGTTGTATAACGAATTTTAAATAATGCCATTAAAATATGCAATGTATGTTCCTTTAAAATTTCTTGACAATTTTCTAAACAGCATGCCTGGTTTTATCTAATAATAATGTTACACTTTTTTAGCTCTGATTCAGATGCCTTACTCTATTGATTATACTCTTGTATATAAGTATTAAATGTTATTGTAGCTGATGAAGATCATGACTAATATTCTTTTTTAGCATTATTACTGGACAGGAATTCACAGGAACCTTTCGATTTCTTATTTACACACCCTCCCAAAACCACTTCTTTTTAAATTAAAAAATATTTTTGCTTCTGCTTGCAAAGGCTGTTCTAAGTAGTAGTCTTCTTTCGGCTTTTCCCAGTTAGGTGTCACCACAGCGGAACTCTGGTCTGCTAATGATTGGTAGTTGATTTTTATGTGCCGAGTTACCAACCCTGATGTACAACCTTCAATGAAGGTACGCCCATTCACGCATGTCTCCATGCAGAAGACGCTCTAGCTGAGAATCGAACTGGACAGTGTCTTACTATGAGGCGACAACGCTACCGCAGCACCAAGGCTGTTCTAAGTAAACATTCAAATTACAGTGGCCTTATAAAACAAGAGCAGTATTTATGTGTAGTCAGGGCCACTCCAAAAGACTTGCTGTCATTGTAAGTGACTTACTCCAGTGTTGTCTGTTCTGATTCCAAAAGTCTTGGTCTTGGTGTAAGTAATATATTCCGGTGTAAGGCCTATTTATAAACAGGCTTACACCAGAGGACCAGATTCCAAAAGACTTGCTTTTGAAGTAAATCACTTACTCTGAGATCTTGTCCCACAGTAAGTGACTTACTCTGATTGCAAGTCTTCTGGAATTTGGCCTACAGTGTTACATTACATTACAGAGCAGTATTTAAGCAAGCACAGTCAGCATTTAGCAATCCACTCTAGTAATGGATTTGGCAAAATGGGGGTTGCTTGACAATAAATTATCATGCTACTGGTCTGAGTACTTATTGTCTAGCACGCACATATGCATCCAAACTCTACAAGGGAAAAGGAGACTTAAAAAAAAAGATGAGGCTCAAGGGCTGAGATTAAATCAAGGCAACAGACTGCACTAAGCATCACTGAAGTATCATTTTCCTCCAAATAGAAAGGGATTTGTCATCCAGCAGGTCTGGTCTGATCACTGGTGTGAAGAAACAGAAGTCACTGTGATGTAATGTAAATACACTAATGCATCAGGTCACCAGCGCCCAACCTCTGTTCCTAGAAGGACAAGTTAAAATGAATAAAGGGAAGCTGGCAGGAACAACATGTATTCTTGCACTTCCAGCATCTCACAGAGGGGGCTTTGCTACAACAAACAGAGGAGGTAGCCCTCTGGTACCGCAGAAGCTGACTAGCTTAGGGTGGGGGTGGGGGTAAGGTGAAGGGAGTGAGCTGAAAGTTTTTGTTCTGATGAATGCTAGGTAATTGTGGTTTTCAAAGAAAATAAGGTGTGGGTGAAAATATTGAAATGTGTTATTTACATTAGTCTAGTTAAATACATGGATATAGTTTCTATGTATTTTTTTCAACATATGTGTTCCACTCTGCAATACAGTTTTCATGTTAAATTTCTCAATCAATAATGGCAGTATGAATGTTCATTTCTTGCCAGCAAAGCAACCCAGAAGAATCAGTTTGAAATTTCCTTTCAGTGTGATAAATGTACCATTTCATGTCACATTCACAAGCCGATGTGAAAAAATGGTTGCATGCTGCATTTTTTATTTATTTTTTTTATGTAACCTAGGAACATAACCACCTGTTTTATAAAATTAAATGCTAAACATGATATGGTTTGATCCAGAAGGTAATTTCATGTGAGAAAAATGCAGGATCAGCCTAGACAATGTTGCACAATGCTATTGTAATATTTCATATGGAAAGTTCCGCTCTGTAAAAAAATACATATAAAAAGAGGACAGTAGGAGGAAATAGAAGTGTGTGTGTCATTGTATTAGCTGTGATGTGGTACTAAATGTGTTGTCTGAGAGTTAATTCTGTGTCTATACATGGTGAGTCTGCACACTATAGAGTGACTAGACTGGAAGCATGTGAGTTATGGAAGGTAGGGGTGTGTGTGTGTGTGTGTGTGTGTGTGTGTGTGTGTGTGTGTGTGTGTGTGTGTGTGTGTGTGTGTGTGTGTGTGTGTGTGTGTGGAGTCAGACTGAAAATCATAACACTGTCATTCCAGTATTTTGTTATTGCGAAATGTGCAATGACCAGATCTCTAAAAAAGTTTTTTTTAAACTTCCCGGCTTTTTAAATGTACATACATTATTTTACTAAATTTATTTGCATTATCAGTGACAAGCATAGCTTAAATTTCAATAACTTTGCTTAAGCTTTGCAAATAACTTATTACTGGAAAATAATGTCTCTGCACCCCCCCCCCCCCCCCACCTTGGAATTCTATTGGTAGAAGAAATCTTCATTGAAAACTACAAGCTCTGAATCCTGATATTTGATTTATTTTTCAAAACAAGTAGAATAGCTAGAAAGTCTGAAAAAGTGCAGAGCGTACAGTATCACTGAAATATCATTTGGGAAGAAGTTATAAAGGCACTTAATTCCCTTTCTTTTCTTGATAAAGACAAGGACAAAATAGCAACATTTACAAAAGAATTCAGCCACTGTTTTCAACCCAGAAATAACTTCACATTTATTAGACATTCAGTCATTCTTTCATTCATTTGCATTTAAATTTAATTTTGATTTTCCTTACAGGGCTGGGACACTGAGCCCAATGGATCTTTTTCAGACCCAAGGCAGCGTAATGTATTTAAACATAGTTAGAAATATTCAATAATATAAAATATTGGTAGACAGTGTCTATTTATATAGATGTGATAAATTCAGCAGGATACAGACATTTAGTTTGTGAGATACAAATGATAATGCATTTGCTTGCAGAGTTTCACACCTCATAACTGTCAATGATATTGATGTGATAATGGAATAGGATACAGGTAGGAGTAAAGGAAAGAGGTAAGATAAGATCTAGGCAAAAGGTGGATAAATCGTTGCAGGAGGAGTAAGGAGAGGGGTGAGACATGATGTGGGTAGAATATTGATAGTGGCTAAAGTGGGAATAATTTGCAGGGTCGGGAGAAAGGGGAGTAGTAAGAAGAATGAGGAATATACAGACGTGACAAGTTGTAACAGTTGAAATGGCGTATAGTACAGAGCAGGTATTTGTTTTGTAGGATGCAGAGTGGTGGAAAAGAATATGAAGGAAGATTGCTAAAGGAGTTTTTACTGCTACAAGATTTAGTTATATGACATTTAAGGAAGAATCTGAACTCTAAGAAATAAGATTTTTGATATTAAGTGGAGTAAGCTCCCCAGAGTTTGGATGCTAACACAAAAAAAGATGTAATTCCTTCGGTGGAGTTTTGGTGCTTCAAGCGTTACAGATATAAATATTACTGCTCTGAAAAGCAGAGCTAACAACTATGACTTTCATAAGCTGCACAATGCTCTAGTATGAGACAAAATAATTTGTGGTTTAAGAAGTGATGAAACAAAAGCTAGGCTTTTAAGAGAAACATGTATGGCCTTTTCAAAAGATGTGGGTTTGTACAAACCAAGTGAAATTCAGAGATCTGCACATTGTGGTTGTAACTAGTATTCTGAGACATGCAAATTAGCCAATAATGAGATCTTACCTCATCTTGGCTGACATGTCATTGAATCTCAAATGACCTCATCATGGGAGCAGGTCCTTTATAGCACGAGCCATTCACACTAGACCATTTAATGAATTCCTGGGAGGATGTGTTTGAAAAACATTTCTATAAAATATGTAAAATCAAAAAGAAGTGTGTTCAAAAAAGATGAAAAGCAATCAGAAAATGAACTGTTAATTGGTATAGTAGAAATGCAAAGACTTTATACTGTATAATCTGAAAATGCATCTAAGCCAATGAAACAGGTGTACTAGACTGACAGTGGGAAAGAGGCACTGAAAACTATTTATCAGAATTTTGAATTCAAATTAGATACTGGTGAAGAGAGCATTATTTAACCAAAAGATATTTGAAACATACTGGAGATATTAGAAATGGAATTATGGAAGAATAATCAGCCCAGTAGCTAGACACTTTATAGAAAGGCAGCATAATTTATTAGAGTTAGAGTTCACAAATTTTTAAAGCATCCAACTAATCAGAGATTTGATTAAAAGCATTGGCTACTTTATAAGGAAAGCTATTGACTACGGAGATACCAAACCTCTAGCCCTTTCAAGCTAAATGTGGACATATATTGGAAGATATTTCTCATTTAGTGCCTTTTGAAGATGCCACTCATTTTTAGTTATCTAGTTAACTAGTTGTTGTAGCCACACTGATCTGTTTCAGTAAAGTTAAAAAAACTCGCTGTTGAACTATGTTGAATTTTATCTCACGTTACAGTCCATAGGTAATTCTTTCATTGCATAATGTGACATAATTATCATCTGTTTTGTATAAGTGTAGATATATTCTGGTGAGTAGCTGCTGAACAAGTCTTACTGAGAATCTGTTTGTAAGTAAGGGAGTGTGTGTGTGAGTGTGTGTGTGTGTGAGTGTGTGTGAGTGTGAGTGTGAGTGTGAGTGTGAGTGTGAGTTTGTGTGCGCGCATGCACACGCGCACACTTGCATCTACATGTGTGAATATGCGTATATGTGGCAGGTTCATTTGAATCCCTCTCACTGTCTCATTACTGTAAACCAATGATTCTGAATACCAGATACCAAGTGCCAGGCTGTTGGTAGTCTAATACGTCCAATATGTCTAGTATTTGCAGTACTATCAGCCTGAACTAAAATGAAAATGTAAGCTATTGGCAGCGTTGCTATCCACTTCCAGAAGGGGCTATAACTCTCACTAAGGCAAATTAATTTAACATCAATTCTTAAATGAGATTGAAAAGTTCAAGGAGCCTTCTGAACACATCAGCTGGGTTTATTTATGTATATGTGTTTGTATATATATATATATATATATATATATATATATATATATAGATAGATAGATATATGTATATATATATAGAGAAAGAGAGCTATATAGATATAGATATAGACAGATTTGATATATATATATATATATATATATAGAGAGAGAGAGAGAGAGACACATACCCAAACACACAAACATACACACACACCTCTGGTGACTATCTCTGTGGAGCTTGATTTCCTCATGACCATGGGTTTTATATGTTTTCTGTGGGTAACATGGTTTCTTCCCATCTCTGTAAATATTGCAGGTTGACTAGGTATTGTAAATTCTTTGTGTATGTACTATATTTATCCTGCACATGTCATGGCTAAAAAGGGTCTGAGAAGGACAAAGTCAGTCAAATGATTAACACATAAAATAATTAAATTTAGTTAGCACTCACACTTTTGTCAGCCAGTGAGGCATCTGATGATTCAAGACATATATGTGTATATCTATGTATCTATATATTTATATATATATATATATATATATATATATATATATATATATATATATAAAGAGAGGGAGACAGAGATATAGATCGTTTACCTACCTACGGCTGGATGAAGACTGAATTCTCGATCCTCATTTGCTTGAAATTCAACACGCTGAGGATCAGGAGTTTCTACAAAGGAAATCATTGTCAGAGACTTATGCTGGCAGTGATGCCCTTTTTGGTGGAATTTCTCCCTTCTTTTAGTTGGTTTGACTGTGGAAATGGTATATATAAGTTCAGAGGTGTGGATAGGTTGCCCCCAACTTCAGGGGTAGATGGGGGCTTGCCCCCTGCAAAAAACATTTGAGAGTATTTTTTCAGGCATTTTTCAAGAAATGCAGTTCAAGGATTCTGATCCAAGATGTGTTTATCTTCAAGAACTCATAAAGGAAGCATATATAGAGACAAAAACATCTATCTCTCTCTCTTTATATATATATATATCTATATATATATATATATATATATATATATATATATATATATATATATATACCGCGATGGTGGTGCTGCGGTAGCATTGTCGCCTCACAGTAAGATGCTGTCCGGTTCAATTCTCAGCTAGAGCGTCTTCTGCGTGGAGACATGCGTGAATGGGCGTATCTTTGTTGAAGGTTGTGCGTCAGGGCTGGTAACTTGGCAAGTAAAAATCAACTACCAATCATTAGCAGACCAGAGTTCCGCTGTGGCGACCCCTAACCGGGAAAAGCCGAAAGACACAACAACATATATATATATATATATATATATATATATATATATATATATATATATGGGTTCACTTTAAATAATCAAATGTTCAGAACATCGACGTTCTGATCATCGAGACCAGAACTTCGATGTTCAGAACATCGAAGGTTTAAAGTGGAAGTGCCAGGTAAGTGAGATTGTGGAATGTTGGGTGTGTATGCAGGGAAGCAAGGTGCCCTGCATGTTGTGTGTGCCATCTGAGTGTTGACATTGTAGGTAGCGTCCGGGAAATCTTCCGTTTAGCACTACCGCATATAGCAGTAAATGGGAGAGTTCCCTTACCCCACTGTAGTGTGATCTCGGAGTTGGAATATTAAAGTAGGGGGGTGGGGGGGAACAGTCCCACACATGGAGGGTGCAGGGGGGCCCCCCTGCATAACATAGTGTTTGTGATTTTTTTATTGTTTTTATGGTTCATTTTGAACATTTGATGTTCTGAACATCGATGTACTGGTCTCGATGATCAGAACGTCGATGTTCTGAACATTCGTTGATTCAAAGTGAATATATATATATATATATATATATATATATATATATATATATATATAGAGGGAGTAATTATATATATATATATATATATATATATATATATATATATATATATAGATATAGATATAGATATATATATATATATAGAGAGAGAGAGATTTAATATATATATATGTGTGTGTGTGTGTGTGTGTGTGTGTGTGTGTGTGTGTGTGTGTGTGTGTGTGTGTGTGTAAGAATATATACATAGATAGAGCTATGGATATAGATATAAATATATTTTTTAATATGATCAGAGAATACTAGCTGGTCAAAAGACATGAAAAAGTTCTGTAATATCTTATGTCTTTGCTGTTTGTTTTCCAAGAATGAATGTAGTGGCTCAGGCTTATCTCTAAGGGATTATAAAGGCTGATAGAAAAATAACTTGGAAAAATTAAACAGGTAGAAGATACAATAATATGGATTGCCGAAGGGATGCTACATTAGGATATGTAACTGATAAGGACCTTGTATCTTTACAGGGAGACACTGTTAACTGCTTCAGTATCTGTGTTGCTTTTGATAGCATGTTAATTTTCAGGTATAACCCTGTACAGTATCAGGCTATAATAAATGTATTTCTGTAGGGTGATGTTGTACATCCATGCCTATCGACTAGTTAGCCTCACAAAAATGGGATCTCTCCTTTAAACTACTATATCCATGATCCCATATTACCTGTGTGAACATTTTTATTGTAAACAAACAAATTCATAGACTTAAAAATTAAAGCACACTTTACTAAGAAACAGCTTGTTCTTTTGTAGCGTATGACAGACATACCTATTACATTTACCATGGAACAGGATATTTCAGTTTTTGATGCTGATATTTACTTTTCTGCAGTTTATTCCTTAAGCATTCTTGAATTTCTACAGCAGTTTCTGTTTAGGCTATTATTCACAATAGAACACATTTTTCATTAGGTTGTCTTTCCTCTCTAGCCCATCCTGAAGTTGAAACTATTCAAAAGGAGTTGAGTCTAAATATGTGAATAGAGTGATGGCTTCTGTGACACCCCTGCCCCGGCTCAGTAATCAAGGAGCCTCAATCCTCACCACTAACACCAGTGAGGGACATGCACATTGGGAGAATGACAAGTACAAGGTCAAGACAAAATCTCCACCACCCTCTCTGTCCAACCAGTGCTTCATGTCCCTGCCCAGGTAGCTGACACACACACACACACACTTTGAGATATGATTCATATACAAACACACAGACACTCCTGGGGAAGGCTGGCACAGGTTCACTTGCTATGCCTCCTTCTGGCCAGACTATACAGTAGTACCACCTGCCACCAACCATTACTTATCAGGTACTATAAGACCCTTACAAAGGGCGACCAATTAAACTGTGCAATGTTACTATTATCCAAATGGTAAGTGTGTCTAAGACTTGAAGGCTATTTAGGAGTGGCCGATACCGTGTTAAAAAATATATATGCAAGTAAGCTAAGAGCTTAAATATCTTTATCATTCGTATATTTCAATAAATAGACTATTTTGTTATTATTATTGCCCCTTTCACTGATAATGCACATATCAGAAAAGTAATAACTAAAAACTGGAATATTTTGACTATGACGGATGATATTAGAGCTATAGTGGGACAGAAACCAACTTTTATGTTTAAGACGTGATAGCTTGAAAGATATTTTTTCGAGAAACTTTAGTAACATGATGGGGGATAGTAGTGATGCATTATGGGGTACTTTCCCTTGTAAGCATTGTAACATGTGTAAATTTATAACAGCTACACAACATTATCGACACCCACATGGTTTTTTTGAGTTTAAACCAAGAATACATACTGATTGTAATAGCTCCAATTTGATTTATATGGCGAATTGTACATCCTGCCAAGCTTTTTACATTGGATTAACAAAAAGAAAATTGAAAGAACGTATCTATAATCATATATACGACATTCGTAAGAGGAATGAATTAAACGCATTGGTGAAACATATAAATTCTAATCCCACACATGAATTTAAATTTAGGGTATTGCAAGTAGTGAGAATGAGCAATAGACTGGGAGACAATGTTAATCATTTACTGAAAATAGAATTAGACTGGATTTTTAAATCCGGAGCACATAAGGAACCAGGAATTAATAACTATGTGTCCATAAAGCCTATTCTTGAAAAAGATAGCATTATAGTGTCGATAATTATTATTATGTTTGCTTAGCTCCTAGTCTTTTCACTAAGATATAATTAGGTCTATAGGAACATTCATAGTAATACCTGATATGAATAATAAGTATTGAAGTTTGATGAATTAAAACAAAATAAAAATAAAAATAAAATCAGGCCCTGTATTCTATTAATTTTTATTAGTGCAACTCTAATAAAGATTTTTTTATCAGGATTTAATACTGTGTTTCTGTATAAAATTAGAGTGAACATCAGTATTAGTTATGTCAATATAAATGGAAGGCATAATACTTTATAGTGTTATGCAGAGTGCAGGAGGATATTTATTTGTTAATATAACCAGTTTTTTTATTTCCTGCTTGTTATTTTATAATGTTTGTATTGTATCTATGTGATTATTTTATAGGCAGGATGTCTTCATTCATAGTTAATGGTCCAATACTCTGAAAATAGATATATTAATTAATATATTCTTCTATTTTCTATTTTTAATATTAAATACAGAAAAATAGTAATAGGACAGGATTATATAGTCTCTTAAGACATACATACTCATATTGTATCATGTATTATTTACCTGTTAACTCAGCACTATATTGTTATTTATTATATTTATTATATATTTTTTATATTTATTACATCCATTGCATCCGTTATATTTATAATATTTATTATACTTAATATATTGATTGTTATGATGTCGTTCTTATTTTTACATGACAAAATGAGATGAATAACACAACACTCAGAGATATGATACGTATGAATGAGCAATATTTGACTATTATAGTCTATTAGCTTGATTCATTTACATTTGGAAAAGACCTGATGTTTACATCTTACGATTTTCAGACATATGTCTATGCAAAAAATTTTTTATATTTTTAATGAATATGTTTGATAGAACACTAATATGCTTTACGCGCTGATATTATGATTCAACAAATGGCACATATAAGATTTGCTATGTAGATTGAAGTGTTTTCACTGAGATTGCCTATTACGTGATGAAGTGAAATTTATGTGAACTGGTGCTTTGAATGCACGTCTAGATGAGTTTAAAGTATTTGTATATTCAGTACGTTTTTTTATGTGAATAAGCCATATAAATATGTAATTGATGGCGCTCACAGAATGAAGTTATATGTGGCTCTCAATATTAGAGTAAGAAAAGGCTCGTTTCACGAGCGTTGACTCTGAATTTAAATAATGCAGGAAGCATAGTAAAATCAATTTGGTTCTAGTTTTAGAAGTCTGATTGATGTAAGAAGGTTTTAATTGATTGATTAGTTTAACTTGTTGCTAACTAATTCTACTTTTTAATTGGTTGAAGTTTACTATATAAGAACTGTTTTAACATAATTTAATTGATCTGATGAAGCGTGCATTGTGCACGCGAAAGCGCTTATCCTACTTTATGTTTTTATTGGAATAAAACAAGACTTTATCTATCTTTTCTCGTGGTGTATCCTAGCAGTTTATTTTTCATAACGTTGTTTCCAGAATTTTTGCTGAAGGATACTTTGGGAGCTAACGATATTATCTTACTTTTTTTCTTACTTACAGAGCAAAGACAAGTGCTGGTGAGATGTTTACAGGTTCAGAACAAGATACAAAATGCACAGACTTTCTCTCTGAGATAGTTTTTAAATTATTAATACACATTACTGATGGGTTATCTCAGATTACATCATTCTTGTCAACTCTGCTTTTAGTTTCCAGGCCAACAGGAACTTAAAATATAACACCTCAGTGTCAAGAATACATATCTGTTAGAAGCATACCCTTATCTCTTAGAAACTTGCCTGGAACTGGAAATCATAAAACTGTTAAACGCCTTTACATTTGAAACCTGCAATTACCTCTGTTTCCAGACAATAGGAAAGCCCACAACTCTAGACACTGTGTCTGCTTTGAGCTGAAACAGAGATAACAGAGTCATAAACAATTTCCACATATTTTCTTAGAGTTTGCAAGTTAACTTAGTATATTCCAGCCTTTACTGTCAACACATACATTTGCATAGGCATATAATTTATACACATTTCTGCTCTTTTCCAGCAGGGTGCACTGTGGTTACAATCTTGAAGCTCAGTACAGAACATATAGTTTTCTTACATTTCTAAGGCAAGCATGCAAATCATATTACTATTCACAAATGACATAGAATTATTTACAAAATTCTATCTGACTGGGTTGGCAGCTTTCACAATCCCCCCCCCCCCCTTGAAAACTCAAGCTATTTTTCAAGTGACCCTTGAGAAACGTTGTTTGGGAGGCTTGAACCTATTTGGAAATACCTTACCCCATTCCCTGTCTTGTGAACCCATCTGTGTTGGCATTGCTAACCCCACTCTGGTGCTGCACTGTCATATCATATGCTTGCAACCATATGCGCCACCTTAGCAACTTAGCATTTTGCTGGCTGGCTTGATGTAACCATGTTAGGGGATTTTGATCTGTAACTACAGTGAATTTCCTTCCATACAGATAAGGCTGAAGTTTCTGTAGTGCCCACAATATGGCTAGACATTCCTTTTCTACAGCTGCAAAGCATTCCTCCCTGGGTTGGAGCCTACAACTGAGATAAACCATGGGGTGCTCTGCTCCCTCAGAAGAAATCTGGCTAAGTACAGCCCCCACTCCATGGTTTGAAGCATCCATCTGCACAACAAATTCTTTGCTGTAATCTGGACTGGCTAACACAGGGGGTCCTCCTAAAGCTCCTTTAAGCTTCTGGAATGCCTGCTCACATGGTGGGGTCCACAAAACCTTATCTGGCCTGTTTTTCCTTGTCAGGTCTGTGAGGGGAGCAGCTATAGTACTATAACTGGGGACAAACTTTCTGTAGTACACTGCTATCCCTAAAAATGCCCTCACCTGCTTTTTGGTAACAGGTGCAGGCCATGCCTGAATGGCTTCCACTTTGGCTAGTTCTTGCCTGATCTTACCACTCCCCACTCTATGTCCCAGGTAGGAGACCTCTGCCATACCCACCTGACATTTGCTGGGCTTTATGGTCAACCCTGCCCTCTGTAGTCTGCCCAGCACATCCCTGATATACTGAAGGTGCTCTTGCCTGGAATGGCTGTAGATTGCAATATTATCTAGGTAAGCAAAGGCAAAATCTCCTGCTCCTGTTAGGATATGATCTACCAGCCTCTGGAAAGTTGCTGGGGCATTTTTTACCCCAAAGGGCATCTCTGTGAACTCATGCAAGCCAAAAGGAGTCACAAAGGCTGACCTCTCTCTAGCACTTGGAGTCAAGGGCACCTGCCAGTAACCCATGGTAAGATCAGTGGTCGTAAAATACTTAGCCCCACCCAGCTGCTCTAGGGCTTCATCTGTCCAAGGCATGGGGTAAGCATTTGACTTTGTGTGACTATTCAATTTCTTGTGGTCCACACAGAACCTGGTGCTGCCATCCGTCTTTGGTACCAGCACCACTGGGGAGGCCTAGGGACTACTGGACTCCTGAATTACCCCTAGTTCCAACATTTCCTGTAGCTCCTCCCTCAGAGTCTGTTTAGTGTCTCAGGTACCCTATAAGGGGCCTGCTTAATAGGCCTTTGGGGTCATTTATCCACATGGTGCTGTACCAGGTGGGTTCACCCTGGTTTCCTAGAGAACATGTCCCCAAACTCCTGTAACACTACTCGGATTCCTCAAATCTGGGTAGGGAATAGCTGCTGGGACATTGCTACCCCTTCCACTGAGGTGTCAGTCTGAGCTTCACTGAGGAGATCAGTCACCACATCTCACTCAGACTCCTCTGGGAATCCACTGCAAATACTCAGCACAAGGGCCTCCCTCTCATGGTAAGGTTTCATCATGTCAGCATGGTACAATTTGTGCCCCTGCCTCCTGCCTAGGAGTTCTACCATGTAGTTAACATCACTGACCTTCCTTACCACCTTGTAGGGTCCCTCCCAAGCTGCCTGCAGCTTGTCATGTCTGACAGGAATGAGAACCATTACCTGCTGCCCTATGGCATACTCTCTAGCTCAAGCATTCCTGTCATACCAGACCTTTTTATGCTGTTGGGCTTCTGCAAGGTTCTCCTGGGCCAAGCCCATGAGTTCCCTGAACCTTGTCCTGAGGTTTAGGCCATATGCCACAACAGACACCTTGTGGGATTCACAGTCACCCTTCCACTCATCTCGAATTAAATCTAGAGGCCCCCTCTCCCTATGCCCATACAACTTAAAGAGTGAAAAACCTGTGGATTCCTGGGGCACTTCTCTGTAAGCAAACTACAGATGGGGCAAATATTTGTCCCAGTCCCTCTTAAACTGATCTGCAAATGGTAGAAGTATGGATGTGAGTATAGAGTTTAACCTCTCAACAAGGCCATTAGTCTGGGGATGATAGGGGGTGGTCTTTAGGTACTTCACCCCACAGTACTTCTACAGACAAGCCAACAGATCTGACATGAAATTGGCACCTCTGTCAGTTAGTATTTCTTTTAGGAAACTTATCCTGCTGAAAATGTCTAATAAAGCATTTGCCACCTTTTCTGCCTCAGTGGAAGACAGAGCCACTGCCTCAGGGTATCTGGAAGCATAATCTACTACCACTAGGATATACTTTTTCCCTGTGGAACTTTGAGGTACTCAGAGGCCCCACAATATCCTTAGCTACCCTCTGAAATGGCTCCTCAATCACAGTCAAAGGCATCAAAGGAGCTTTCGCCTTGTCTCCTGCCTTGCTTAACTTTTGGCACTGCTCACAGGTCCTGCAGTTGCCTGTTACATCTCTGGAAATCCCAGGCCAATAAAAGTTTTCCATAATATATCTCTTTGTACATTTTATGCCCATATGATCTGCAAAGGGAATATCACTGGCTATGGCTAGGAATGTCAGATGGTAGGCTCTGGGCAGTACCAACTGCTGTATTTTCTCACACTATATCCCTCCCCAAGGGGTCCACTCTCTGTACAGTAATCCTTTGTCCAAGTATACAGATTCCCCCTTCCCTAGAGAATCAGGTGCCTCACCAGCTACCTGCCTCTGGGCAGTACCAACTGCTGTATTCTCTCACACTCTATCCCTCCCCAAGGGGTCCACTCTCTGTATAGTAATCTTTTGTCCAAGTATACAGATTCCCCCTTCCCCTAGAGAATCAGGTAGCTCACCAGCTACCTGCCACAGGCCATGTAATGTAGGGTCTGAGAGCTGAGCCTGCCTCAACTCTCTTTTTATAACCCTTCCCAGCTCCCCTTCAAACATGAAGTCTGGTATCCTCTGACAGCAGTGCCTCACTGTCAGCCTGGGTACTATTACTCGCCTCTGCCCTTGCAGTCACTCTGTCCAAGGGAACATCAGTACCCACAAGCAGCTGTGGATCACCTTCAGTCTCACTACTACAGGGTAGCTCCCTCCCTGAAGTAACCACCTCACCAGTCTTGGCTGCAAGTGTGCAGTCTGTCTGGGTCTCCCCCAGGCTACCAGATCCACATGCTTGTCTCAAAGCCTGACTGCATGTAACTGCATGAACACATGGTGCTGCATTATCAAAATCATTCCCTATCAGGACATCTGCAGGGATATCCTCAACCACACCTACTTGCTGGCTTCCTTTTCCACCCTCCCAGTCAAGGTGAACCCTAGCCAAAGGTATTTGGAATGGGGTCCCTCCTAAAGCTCTGAGTGGAGTAGACTGCCCAGGCAGGTAGTGATCCTCTGTAACCATTGCAAGCTTCACAATGGTTAGGTCAGAGGCTGTTTCTCTCTTAGTAATGGTCTCTTTGCCATTCACTAAAATAGGATATAACCTCTTGCGGCAGTTTGGTACCTTTGTTGTCTCAAGACAACCTACTGTTGACAATTTGTCAGTCCCACTTACTGGCTCTCCCACCTTTTGTTCCCCATCTTGCCTCCTTGGACATCTATATGCTACAAGGCCCCACTGGTTGCATTTAAAACATTTAACCCTAGGTCCTGGACATGTACCTGGACTAGTGGCTTCCCCTGCTACTGGCAGATTCTGTTGGGGCAGTCTGGGCTGCCCACCATGGGTTCCGATAGACCCATGAGCAGCACTGGGTGTCCCTTTCCTGTGCAATGATGCCCTGCTTGCTAGGTATAGGTCTCCCTTCTTCCCTAACTCATCTAGAGTAAGGCATTGTCTATCAGCTAACTAGATTCTCATGTCCACAGGCAAAGTGCTAAGGGCTTGTTCCCTCACCAAAAGGTCTGCCAGCCCTTCAAAAGTGGTGACCTGAAATCCATTCACCCACCTATAAAAATAAGTGCTTAGTTAAGCAACATATTCACACACTTTCATCAGCCTTGCATCTTATGCTCACAAAACGTTTTTCTATAAACTTCAGGTGTTAACTTAAAAAATTCTTTACAGCATTATAATTTAAAAACTCATTATCAGACAGTTCGGACAGAACAGTTACAGCTTTACCATGGAGTAAGGGGGTCAGGAACCATACCAAAGCCCTCGGTCAACATCATACTGTTTACATACCCTCTCAAACATATGAATGAAACTATCAAAATTATTCCCCTCTCTAAATTGTGGAAGCAATTTAATGACCTTTGTTGCTTCTGGGGTTTGGTTACTCCCTTCCTCATTACCTCCATGACTCTGGCAAAGAGTCAGCATCTCCTTTTCGTGTTGCCTCTGCCTCTCTTTCTCCTCAGTGTCCTGGTGTAGCAGTTTCTCATTCTCTTCAGCCTTAAAGCAATTGTGATATGAACTCTGAATGTTCACTCCATGGCTGATTTAGAATACAAAAACACCTTCAGTAATAACTGTACACAAGCTACAGAAATTCAATATCCACACCACTACAAGCCAATTAATATGTGATATGGCTATCTCACCCCTATCAACCAATTAATATGTGATGTAGCTATCCCACAACTGCCAAACAATTAATATGTGACGCCCCTGCCCTGACCCAGTAGTCAAGGAGCCTCAGTCCTCACCACTAACACCAGTGAGGGACATGCACAGTAAGAAAATGATAAGTACACACACAGTAAAGTACAATTTCCCTTAAGAGCACACAGAGATCACAGTCAGTCTGGGGCTGGTTTATGTCTCTTTATCCAGATCACCAATAAGACTCCCCACTGGCACAGCTATAGGGTTAAGATCTCAGCCGAGTGGTCAAGCCAAAACCTCTAGCACCCTTTCTGTCCAACCAGTGCTTCATGTCCCTGCCCAAGTAGCTCACATACACACACACACACACACACACACACACACACACACACACACACACACACACACACACACACACAGAGCCTTCCCCAGGAGTGTCTATGTGTTCGTATATAAATCAAATCTCAAAGTGTGTGTGTGTGTGTGTGTGTGTGTGTGTGTGTGTGTGTGTCAACTACTTGGGCCGGGATACGAAGCACTGGCTGGACAGAGAGGATGCTGGGGGTTTTGGGTTGACCACTTGTCTGAGATCTTAACCCTATAGCTGTGCCAGTGGGGAGTCTTATTGGGGATCTGGATAAAGAGAGAGGGAGAAACCAGCCCCAGACTGACTGTGATCTCTGTGTGCTCTTAAGGGAAATTGTAGTTTACTGTGTGTGTACTTGTCATCCTCCCAATGTGCATGTCCCTCAATGGTGTTAGTGGTGAGAATTGAGGCTCCTTGATTACTGGGGCAGGGTAGGGGTGTCACAGCTTCTTTAGTTCTAAATTACCATGGGTACAAATACGTAGCATAGTTAGACAAGACAGAATGATCGGCATTCCTGCAAAAGTTGTGTAGTATAACAACACTGCATCTGAGTTAACGCTATGCATAGCTACAGGATTACAGAGTAAAGGTGGTATAGTCCACGGTCTAAAACAGAGGTCTGTACAATTCCAGTTTCTGCCAAGGACCTGATTATACAGAATTCTAGATTGCATATGGCACATGGCAGAGCATACCATGAGTCTATTACATTTAATCAAATCCAGCTATGAAACATTTTTTATTATGTATAAATGTACATATTCATGCACAAGTATGTCATATATGATAGAAAGCTCCTTACAGCGAACACTAAATGAGCGCACAAAATAGACTGAATCCACATCTGAGCAACCTCTCCACTAAGTGAACCACAAATACATAAAAAAATACAAAAACATAAAATACAATCTACAACAAACCACAACCCCAAATAAAACCAACACCTGCTATGTCTTTAGTATGGAGGTAAGCCCCTCACACCCCCCATTACTTTAAATGTACTAACTCTGAAATTGCAAAACAGCAGGGAAAGAGTATATTCCTAATGCCTTTCACTGCATTTTTGCATAACTTCAATGGCATAATGCATTGCACATCCCCAAACATACCTAATACATGACCTAACCACCTCATCAAACACTATCTAAACCACACCAAAACTACTAACAAACATTAATAAATACATTGCTAGCATTCATTCAATACCAGCATTACCGTCAGTGGGCAACAACAAAAAATATACACTGGTAAGGCCAATGATAAATGAATACACAGACTAATAGCACAACCTCATTCAAAACACACACACCACTCAAATGCTCATCCACATCTAATTAAAAACATCTTTTTCCCTAATTAAAAACATATAAAAATAATAACAAACATTTTCAAACATAAACTGCACAAATGTGAACTTCCACATCTCTGCATTTGGTCTTTAGCATGGCACAAAAACAATTAACCAGTATACAGAGACAAATGCATTCACATATTGCTGCAGATCTGTCTGCTTGTTAGCACTGTTGTTGTTGTCTTTTGGCTTTTCCCGGTTAGGGGTCACCACAGCGGAACTCCGGTCCGCTAATGATTGGCAGTAGATTTTCACGAACGCCGAGGTGCCAGCTCGATATTCAACCTTCAACGAAGGCATGCCCGTTTACACATGTCTTTCGAACGCCCACCCAACCGTGTCTAGGACATGCAGACTCCACACAGAAGGCACTCCCTGCACTCCAGCCAAGAATCGAACGGAAGAACCTCTTGCTGTGAGGCAACAACGCTACCATTGCACCACCATGGATGATCTGCTTGTTAGCACTGTAGGCATATTAAATTTGTTCTCAAGATCACATTTTCCTAGTCAAAAAAGATAGCACTTAGCTGGGAATAGCATTCTTATATGTTTTGTTTTATAATGTAACTGTTGAGTGTATCACTTGCCCTTACTGGACCAGTGACCTTGAAATTACTACAGACAGGTTAGCAGTTGGCAAATAAATTGTGTACAGCACTTCTGTGATTTGATTCCCACAGCCTTCACTTACATGTTCAGTTCTCAACAAGTCACATAAATGGACCAATGCTACCAAATAACATCTGAAATCAGTCTTGTGGGTCTTCCTTGGTTAACAGGGAATTAAAAATACAATGTTATACTCTGTCATTGTGCGTTAGTATAGCCAATTAAAGTAAAAAGTATTTTTTAAGAGTGTGGGGCAATAGTAAAGTCACAAATTAGATAAAGCATGGTTTTATAAATGTGGTGAGCTTGTCTGAAAGAAATAAAACTGTTTCAGATGTATTAAGTGGTTATTAGGGTGTGACATCCTCCCCTCTGGGCCAGTAATCAAGACGCCTGAATCCTCACCACTGACACAAGTGATGGATGTTCACTTGAAACAAAAATATGTACACACACAGTATTTCCAGTTGCAGCTCTCTGCACCAAAAATAAGTTCCCTTAAGAGTACACAGGAAATACACTCAGTCCGGGGTCTGAGTTTCCCTCTCCATGCCCCCAATAAGACTTCCCACTGGCACAACTATAGAGTTGTGTAATCGTCCAAGTGTCCCAGACAAAGTTCTCTACCACCCTCTCTGTGAAACTGTGCTCTGTGTCCCTTCTCCAAGTAGCTGACACACAAATTCTTTGAGATTTGATTTACACACACACACCCACACACACACACACGCATGGGAAAAGCTGGCACAGGTTTACTTGCTATACCCTTCTGCCCAGACTATAAGGCAGATACTGCCACCAGGACACCCAAAGCCAGCTACTCTAAGGGTACCCAATTATACTGAGTGAAATTAATAGTAATGCAAATGATAGTGTTTGACCAATGTGGCAAGGCTCTCAGGAGTGCCACAGTGTCTCCAAATAAATATAAGCACTCTCAAAGGTTAAAATATTCTCTAAAAGATCAGTTAAAATGAGAAGTTTAAATATATTTAATAATAAATAAAAGAACATAAACATACTGAATATCTATTTACAATAAACACCAGAGTTTCAATAATGGGAAATATTAAAATAACACAGATGAATAGATTTACACAGATACAGAAAGACAGCACTTAACTAATCTCACTATATTTTCCTGACTGATCTAAATAATTACTATTCACTGGTTACGTACTAAAGCAAGGCAAGATGAAGTGAGTGTGAGATCCTTCTGTCAAGTTTCAGAAACAGACTGCTCTGAGACTTCAGTCTAATCTATTATTAAAACATCACTTTTGTGTTTGATTACAGAATGACATCACATACATCTGGTCATCTGACTTAATCATACCTCTCAACTGTACAGATTTTTGCAGAATGTCCAGATTTTTGCCTTATATTTTTGGTCTGTTTTTCATAAAATTGTGGCTTTCTGGCAAATTAGTGGCAAATCACTGAAGACTGAAATTGGAAAATAATGACAGACATTTGAGTTTTTGACTTCATACCCTTCAGAAAATTCATGCTAATGCAAACCCTGCTATTTTATCACCTTTCTAAGTTTGTAAGAGCAATATTTCAAGTGTCCCTATTTGTGCCACTTTTTTATGGCTTTGTCCAGATTTCTTACTCTAAGAGGTTGAGAGGTATGCAAGTTTGGTTCCCACGGTATCCCCTTTACTAGTGGCTGCCAGGATTTAGCATAGATGTGTTACCTTACACACCGAGAGCTTTGCTAAGATCTGTTACAGCTTCTGGAAGTCATAAAACAATGTTAACACTATCACTCTTCCTACAGAGCTATTAAGCCAGGTTTCTCACATACATTGTGTCTCTGGCTGCATTCAGATCTGTGAGATACAATCTTTATGGCTTACACCAAGTAATTTAATTTCAAACTATTTTTCTGAGTTAGCCGGACTGAAATTGACTTCTTCTCTTCCAATATCCTCTGTTACAATATTAATTTCAACAGTTACCATGCAGTCTGACATACCAGTATACTTCTTTTTCTGTCCAGCAAGACCCACTCCTGGTACATTTTTTAACACAAGCAACTTTACAAATACATTTTCAACACAAGCACCTGTACAAATCAGTTTGATATGCAAATGACATATAATTATTTACAAAACTCCAGCTAGCTATGCTGGCATATGTTGCACATCCACTGCCCTACTTCTCCTGGCATAGCTGGCAATACTTCACATTGCCACATAGGGTACTAGCCCTTCATTTCTAAGACAGGACTCTGTCTTGACCTTTCACCACAGGTGAACTCTGGTTATCTTTCCTGTGACTTCAAGAGCCCTACTATAAATGTAATAAATCTGGTGGGCATGAATAGGAACTAACTTGCAGGATATTATTTTAAATCGCCATGGATGCTGTGAGGTAACTAAACTGACAAAGCAGTCAAGAAACATTTAACCATATTCTAAGTCTGATTACATGTTTTCAGCTTCATGCCAGATCAGGAATTTTACAGTAGTGCCAAAACACACTGCTGACACCTAAAAGAAAAAGTATTTCTTTTCATTTTGTAATTGTATTTGCTAAAACAGGTTGCTGAAGGCCTGCCTTTAGACTTCAGCTCAGGTCTTGTAATTTTAATAAATAAATGCATATTTAAAACAGCTATGTTTCCATTTTACAGACTAATGTATTTTGAAAGGTACAGTAAGTTCACTTTATGCACTTGTATTCTGCAACAAAGGTTAAAGAAAGAAAATTAAAACTACTGGTCCAGAAGAAAGAGGAGAACATGCCATGTTACTGTGCAGATACAGTTTGTTGTACAAATCAAAACAACCATGATGAATAGCTAGTTCAGAAGAAAATGTCATGCTATATTTAAGTACATTCAGCTTGTGATACAAATGAAAAACTGAAATACACACACACACACACACACACACACACACACACACACACACACACACATAAACTCAGAGCACATCATTTTCATTTTTCGTGACATTATAAAGTCAGTTATTTCATACACTAAAAGAAATCCAAGAACAAATGACCAATAGGCAGCTATTATATTAAAAATCTTACTCATGTCAATGGCAGGAGAGACCATTTCAAATTTGTCCCAATTTAAACTGATCACAGGCTTCAGATGGAATGACAGGCTTGTCCTAGCTGAGGAGACTCACTCTTCTGTAATATAACCACAACTATTCTTGTAGGACAGCAAAACTAAGTATTTCAAGTGCTTCAAAGCATTCCCACCCCCACACAAAAAATACATGCTACCTCATATTCTCTGCCACCATCAGCAGTCAGCCTTATTATAAGTATCACATTTTTCACTTGTCTCACCTGCTTGGCATGTGTACAGCAGCACCATGATGCTCTGTTATAACTATCACCAGTTATGGTAATGCAAAACTTAAATGCCAGTTCTAATGTGCATCTCATATTAAACAGAAGCGGCTTTCAAATTTGGAATCAAATGCCAGATGCAAACGGTTTTGCTTTCCAGTAAGTCTGCACCCACCTAAAACATCCAAAATACTCTGCCTGGTTAGACAGATAGACAGAAAATGGCTCCCCTACATATGATCAATGCAAAATTGCTTGAGCATTAGTAGCAAACAGAAAAAAGATGAATGGCAAAACGCTGAACACCATTTCCCATAGGAAACCATTACTGGTGCAATTTCTAATTGTACATTGGCAATATCTCACATCTTTAGGGAGATTTCTCCCTTCTAAGAGTCGGTGTGACTGTGGAATTATATATCTAAGTTTGTCCCCCCTAATCAGGGGATACAAGGGGGCTTGCCTCCTTGCAAAAAAACAACTAAAAATTTATTTTTCACCCTTTTGGATTTTGGGCATTTCTTTTCATCCTTTCATAAAACTGACTTTCAAAAAGTAGATGTATTGTAGCAGAACCAAAGAAAGCACAGTCATGCATGTGCACACAAGTATATATATATATATATATATATACACACACACACACACACACACACACACACACAAACACACACACACACACACACAGATTTTGTTAGAAAAAATGAGATTTGGCCTATATAATTTGATCAGACAGGCCTTGTTTGCTGTGTGTGTGTGTGTGTGTGTGTGTGTGTGTGTGTGTGTGTGTGTGTGTGTGTGTGGGTCTACTTCAGTAGACCGAATATCACTTACCTGAAATTCAGATAACCGAGACGAAAAGACCGACAGCATGAGAACACCGACGTCCCGGAACGCCGACTCACCACTCTAGGTAAGTAAACGCTTGGCCATCCTGAAAAAACAGCAAAACCAAAGTAAAGCAAACTCACCAATGTGGGGACTTTGCCCCCCCCCCACATTCCCCCCAACTAAATACACCAACTCCGAGATTGTACTACTGCGGGGGTAAGGGGCAAAGTTCAACAGGATTGCCAAGCGTTTACTTACCTGGAGTGGTGAGTCAGTGTTCCGGGACGTTGGTGTTCTCATGCTGTCGGTCGTTTTGTCTCGGTTATCTGAATTTCAGGTAAGTGATATTTCGGTCTACTAAAGTAGACCCATATATATATATATATATATATATATATATATATATATATATATACTTGTGTGCACATGCATTACTGTGCTTTCTTTGGTTCTACTACAAATATATATATATATATATATAGAGAGAGAGAGAGAGAGAGAGAAAGACCCAAAGAGACTTTTAGCAACTTGTTTTCTTAGCTACTTATTAATATTCTCCTAACTATACCATGGAATACAGGAGCTACAGGTAACATTTATATCATTTTTCTCCAGCTCTCTGTTCAAGATACCCATCATTGTTTTGCTGCATCTGTACTTCCTTCAGTACACACTTTGTGCACATCTCATTGCTTTCATCTCACTCTGAAGCTGTGTCTAACCTAAATTCATCATGAATAAGTCATGCTGTACTGTATGCTTCTAGGCAAGCAGCAGGACTCCTATGTCATTTTCCTGTTCTCATTTGGGTAATGCATATTGAAATCACACATTTTTTGCAGAGGGTTTCAAGTGCATCTTTCAAACCATTTTAATTGTCTTTGTTCGGTCTACAATCTCACTTTATGGATCCTTCTAATGTGCAGTCTTCATAGCTAGACAGATTATAACAGGCTGGATATCTGACAAGCATGACTATAAGACAACAACATCAATTTGTACTACTACAAATATTTTTTTCTGGAATCTCAGATACCCACAGGTCCTTGCCACTGCTTTTTTTGGATTAATGTGTCTTTTTAAAGTCATCACCTATGACAATTCAAAATGCTTTCTAATTTTGGAATTTTTGTGGATACAGTCCCTATTCTGAGCTTTTAGATATCCCTATACATGCAGTAGACATAAAGTTGTACTAGTTTTTGAAGTAGAACCTCAGCTGTATGTATTTGGTTTCTCATCTTGATAATCATCCCAGATACTAATCACAATGTCATCAGCAAAAAAATAGACTTCCCTTTCAAGTCTTTGTCCACATCAGCTCTAAATGCATGCAGTATTCTTCTCCGTAGTGAACCTTGCAGCAGTTGGATTTTAACTCTCCTTACATTAGACTGACTTGTGGTAAGTTAACTTTCTACCAATTAATCAGTTTCTTCCCAGTTCACCGCTCCAATGCCTGGAACAGAGTTTAGAACTTAGCACCTCAGTGCAGACAATTCATTGTGTACTCTGTTTTCCCCACAGCTTAGACTGAGCGTGCCTGGTGAAATGCGTACTACCCCCCCAAATAGATATCTTCACTGGTTGGACTGAGTTGGGGAATGAGGTTACCTAGACACATCCCTCTAAATTCACCTCTATGTGCTCTTAAATATGGATTGCGCTCAGTTTAGTAGGTCTCATCCTTCTAATCATATACAAATATGGGTAAGGATATGAGTAAGTTACTTAACTACTTGTCTATTAACAAAGATAGGTGTGGGCTGCATTGTAGAACACCAGATATGACAATTATGTTGCTCTCTGTAAGTGCACAGGTTTACAGAACACACTGAGAGGGCCTGGTATAGCGGCTGAGCTCCTCTTTTCATGTACACATTTGCACTAGCAGATAGGATAGATGGGAGCACTAAGGGCTGAATCAGATCTCCACCTAATAAATTTGCATGTGAGTAGTCTAGATTGCAACAGTAATGAGTGCTACAACTGTCCATTTTTCTTTAAATGTAAAATGCAGCAGCTAGAATATGTGAGTGCCAAAGCAAGCATTAAATCTCCTTGGAAGTGCACATGTTCACAGACTAGACTGCACTGCATTATGTCTTTTCATGATGCCAGATGGATCATATAGTCTCGTCACAATAAATAGATAATTGGGTAAGCTGTATGTGTGGATACCAAATATAATATGTGTGTTCTTTCACCATGACAGCACCAAAATGCCCTTTCCCTTCTCCGCTGCAGTAGGGTGACTGTGAGATCTCCTTCCTCCCAATATCTTTGTTGATGCTCTTTACACAAGGAATCAGTTCAAGTCACCAGTATTACTGCAGTTCCATGTTGTTCAGTAACATGCATATTTTAATAAACTTCTGCGTATACATAACTGACAGTAATTACAAACAGTGAAGAAAAAAGTGCAGTCATGTGAAATCATCAATGCCTCAAGCTTTGTCCCTGCTCCTCAGTTCTGGGACATAACTCTCTAACACCTTCATCACCTTTTGTATACTTCTGTTTAAAGCATTAAATCACTTAGCCTGCTTATCTCCTTCAAATACCTCACTTTATTTTACATTTTAAACTACTATACTTCTAATTAGCACACCCAAATTACCATTCCATCACTACTTCTCTGTTAACAATCAGACTTGCTTATCTCTTCTAATACCTCACTCTATTGTATTTCTTAAATTATTCCTATTTGTCACCACTCTCCTATCTGTACAGTCTCAGTATAAGGCTTGCAATTTTACTGTTTGTGAATATCAATGCAAATTGTATTATACTGACTATTATGCTATGTGTTCACTAAAACAGCATTATAAAATTTATTGTAAATATTGATTGCCTTAAATATGACACCTTGGAGCTTTTCTCCCTGACCCTCAGCTGTGCTCAGTCAGACTTTCCCACTAAACAAATGTCAACAAATAAATAAATTCATTTGTAGATTAAGGAGTATCCCCTACCAACTTCTACCTGTAAAAAACACACATGTACTCCCTGTACCCAGAAGTGGTCCCTATATCAGTAGTTAAGTTCTAGAAGCACTTCCACTCCACACTGTATTACAGGCAATTCTGTATCTATATAGCTATCCATGTATGCTGTACTGATACAAATATAAATACAGATCTAGATATATCATTATACAGCTGTATAGATAGATAAATATGCATTTTCTCAACCTGCCATTTCTCTTGACAATACATTATGCAAATATATTTGTTAGATATGTCAAATAAATTAAATAATTCCTGTAAAAACATCTATCTCACACAGGCACTGAATATAAGGCTCCCTGTAAAAGAAAGATAGTATAGTATAGTATAGTATAGTATAGTATAGTATAGTATAATATAATATAATATAATATAATATAATATAATATAATATAATATAATATAATATCATATCGATGGATGCAAATGCTCTACAAATCTAGAATTACTACATAAATCAAACAGTGGAAGTCTTCTTTTCTACATATATCAACAAAAAAAGCATACCTTTGGCATTACATTTTTCTAGATGTTAAATGTAATAGACTTATTCTTTCACAGACCGACAGGACAGAAATTACATGCACATGCCTGAAACAGACACTTCACTATTTTGTTCTTTCAATTCACAATTTTAATCACTAAAGACTCAGAATATGAAGACTTACTTCCCCCTTTTAATCATATAACATACACATTTACTTCTTTGGCCATAGTTTTCATTAAATAAAATGTCATTTTACAAAAGAATTTACCTGTTATTGTTCCACGTTTTTGATGCTAGTAGTGACATATCCGGTTTATATCTATTTCAGCCAATGGAATATTCACTTTTCATTACTACTAAAATAAAAAAAAAAAACAACCTAGGTGTTTGTTATAGTCTGGGTCTGTTTTGCAACAACTCTGTGCATTTGGATAATCAGCATAGTTACCTCCCCCAACATCTGGTGATGACACTTGTGTGGATGCTAATTGCACTTTTGCATGAGCTACTGCTTTTTGTTACAGATACTGAATGGAAGAGATTAACACATGCGTTTGACAAAACATGCCTCAATTTAAGCAAATTTCAAAAAAATCCTGGCAGTACCTGCTGGTCTAGCATTGCAAATCTAGATTGTCTGTTAATATAGTGACAGCCTGACCCACAAAAGAAAATGTCATATTTGTAGTCCTTCACCTACTACTATGGAGTAGTTTACCACATGCCGTGTAGTGAGCTGTTCAAATATATATATGGTATTTCTTTAGCAGACACACACACACACACACACACACACACACACACACACACACACACACACACACACACACACACAAACTACAATTAATTTAAAAATGTAAAGTTTCTTTGACGTCTCCAAATTCCTTGCATCCCCAGTGAGTTCAACGAATGGAGATGTGACTGTAAGATTGTAGCCTGGACACTTGTTGGTTGTTTTTTTTTTTTTTTTTTTATCTCCCTGATCTATACTTATTATTAACCAGGAAAAGAAGAAAACAGGTAAGTGGAATGTGTTATCAATGTCATTACATCCAATTTACATTAACCCTGTCATGGCTGATAGCTGCACGTAATTGTGAGACAGAGGAATCACTGATACTTTTTAACTGCACATTCGTTTTATACAGAGTAGGCAATGCTTTATTGACTGTCTAAAGACAATGAAGTGGGTTAGGAAAATGGGACTGTATAAATATGTGGGGCTAAATGTTTATCCTTCAGTCATTCTGTATTAAGCTGGGTGAGTTTGTGTGCAAAATGTCATACCTGCACATAGTACTTTGCTGCTTACAATGCAGAAATCGTGGTACATAATCCTCTCAGTGTCACATCTGTTTTAACATGTTTAGCCATGTTTATTCTGAGAATAAACCACTGATCCATAGCATAATTAGTAGTTAATAACATTTTTTTTTCTCTGGGACCTGAATTAGTAGGTTCTAATAGTACCCCAGAAATGGATTTATACCCTAAATGACATTAGTTAAGTAAAAAAAACTTTGTACACAGTTTCACATCCTGCTTCTTCACATATTAAATATCAAATTAAAACATGAAGCCTGTATATAATTATTAAAACATGTCATAGTTGTTTGGTGTGAGATAAGCACATAAAACACATATGTTAACCCTTTACTATACTACTCACTCCAGTAACCTGTTATAATGGCCTTGATGGAAAACTTGCCTTTTATTTTAATGGGCTGCCAAGAGTTTGTGCCATGTGGTTTCAACAGCCAACAAATCATTGTAAGTATCTCCCCACCTCAATTCTTTTTATGTAACTTCCACAACCATAATATTAAAAGATGCTTCTAAATGTATAGAACTAATGAAAGCCTTAAGGCAAAATTTACATAAAAAAGTTTACATAAAATACTTTTTAACAAAGGTATAACCAATTCCAGTTTGTTATTACCATTTGGAATTTACAACATGTTGTCATATCTTGTTCTGTGCTGTATTACTTCTGATTTTTTATTGTAGTTAAGCAGAATATTTTGGAGAGTCTGTATTTATGGCCTAACGCATTGTTCATAACAGATAAACCTGGAGTTCTAATATTGTTTACTCTTACATTAGAAATGTCATGGTAAAGATACTGAAAACTTTTCCATACCATATTCAAAGTTTCTGCTAGCATGAAAATATTACGTTTCATTATATTTCTAATTCTGGGTTTTGCTCTTCCTCTACCATAATCAAAATAAATGTAGAAGCGTAGTGTAGTATCAAAACACGGAGGAGCAAGCAATAATCCAAATAAAGTGCTGATGGCAAAACGAAGCACAATGGCAACTCTGGAATATGCAGAAATATATAAATTCATCAATCAGTCAGTCATTTGATCTTGGCACTAATTATGGAGTCATTCAGTCAAACCTGGTTAATAAGTCATTGTTGATTAGAAAATATAGCTCCTCTAACTGCAGCGTCTTTCTGGTTCCCAAATGTACCATAAAGCCATGCACCAGGGGTTTTAGATGTTTCACATTAAGACCTGGAACAAACTCCCCAAGACAACTAAAATGTGACGTTCATTTCCAAATCTCAGAATGCACCTCAGACACCACCATTTTAGGTCAGGTTCTTGTATTGCTGAAAAGGTGCCAATGTCAGCCTCTTGGTCTGCACTATTCTTCATCCATTACATCCCTCCTCATTCCTAATTCACTGGCTGAATTCTCACACCCTGCCTTCCTCTCCAAGGGGCTGCATACATCCTAATACAATAAGCAGTCTTTTGCTTCCTTAATTCAAAAACACTTTGAGTGGTCCATTCTAGATCTGCAACTCTGTCTTTCTTGTGCTTCATGAACTAAAGAAAAAATAGCACCTCTTCTTCCTTCAATGATACAAATGGCTGCCTAGAAAACAGCTTGTGCTGACTTTGCCAATGGATGTCCTCCATGCTTGGCTGCTGACCTCTTCTGTGTGACCCCAGCATATCTCTACACTTTGCTAATCCCATTGTGAGCCTATTGCACTTTGAAAGACTTTACACCAGCCCCACATCCAGCTGAAAAGGCCATCTCCTATTTTGGGCCCAAACCATAGAATGATCTTCCTGGTAAATTGCATAGAGACAACTCCATAAATGTATTTAAGGACGGGTTGCTGCAAACTATTTTACTAATTATCACTACTTTCTGTAAACCCACCGCACCACGAAGCTACATAATAAACCAGGACCTTCTCACATGTTACACCTTTGCTTAAGCACTGACATTCCATTAGTTGTTTTTATCCATTCTACCAATTTTTGCAGTCTAATACACCTGTATTCAGTCTATACTATGTCCAATGTACTGCTTCATTTAGGACTAATGTGGTTTAATTGCTTATCCTATAATATTATAATAGTGCTGCAGTGCCATGAGAAGTAACATCTGTTCTTTCTGCAAATGCCCTAAACTGCAGTATATTGCATATAATTTAAAGCTTCTCATTATTGCTATTTATTATGCCTTTACTAGACTGCTATATATGCTGAACTTTAACAGCTATTTTTTGCATATTAAGATAGGTTGTTGATATTGTGAAGAAATTAGACACTGTCATCTGCGCTAGTATGTCCGGCTGAGGTTTTGTACACAGTTTTAGATTAACCTGTGTATTATATGCCAGCATGTACAGGATGTTTAAAGAGTTGAACAGTGTTCTGTTATATGTCTAACTGCGCGTGTTTGTGCAGGAGCTTCTAAATGCAGACCGTCTTAGAGTCAGTTGAGCTACAGATGATGTCATCGGAATGTGTTCAGATGCTCTGTGTTTACTGCCAGAGACTAAAAGACAGGAAGGAACTTTAAAAGAATAGCTGTTTGTTGATTTTCAGAGAGTGAAATGAAAATAGGAACTGAAACAGTTGAGACAGTTAACCTAGTTTATAAAAGAGCCTGCTAAAGACAGTTGAGTTGAGTTCAGTTCACAGTTTAGTTCAGTTCAGTTTGGTTGTGTCCATAGTTGTGTTATTGTACTGAGCAGTGGAATAGTTGATGCCAAGAGGACTCACCAAGAACTGTAAGCCTGCCTTTGCTCTATTGTAATATTTAGTTTAGATCAAGGACAGTGTTCTTCAGTTAAATAGGAAATTATAGCAAATTAGTCAGAGTTTCTAAAGGTTGGATTTCTATCCTTCATTATCAATTTAATTTTCCTGCTGATTGACGTCTGTTTGTTTATTGAAATTACTGTTTTACATTTTTAATCCTTTTGCTCATTATTAAATATTTTTATTATCTTACATTGTGGCTGGTCAATTAATGTATTCGTTAGGGATTTGAGAGAGCTTATACCTGCTTTGATAATTCCCGGGCCACTCCAAGAGCCTGGCTGCTTTAGGTCATATGCTACCCTTTGTTTTGATATCTAATTTTAATAATTAGACACCCCTTTGAAAGAGCATATAGATGTGCTGATTGGTGAGAGCATTTTACTGCATCACTTGGGGGAAGGGACACAGCTGGAAATCTGTGTCAGTCTTTCCCAGAAGTGTTTGAATGTGTGAGATTCATTTTAAGTGTGAGTACATCAGAGGTCTTAAACTGGGACACATTGCTCTGGATTGTGTAATAAGGAGTTACATTGGGGTAGACAGAAGTGTATAGTCCAGGCCCAGTTTATAGAGTGTGTTCCTGTTGTGCTCTTAGGGGAAATTTATGAAATATTACTCCCGTTTCAATGATGGTCTCACATTGGACTCAGTAGTGAGAATTGACGTTCCTTAGTTACTGACCCAAGATAGTAAGGGGACATCACATATTAGTGGCAGTTCAGTGGGA